>NW_020885455.1:0-14312 GCF_003945725.1 Corapipo altera
GTGGGAATGGTGGAGTTGGGAATGTTGGGATGAGGACAGAGAGATGGAATGGGATGGGATGGAGGGGTTGGGGTGGTGGGAATGGTGGAGTTGGGAATGTTGGGATGAGGACAGAGAGATGGAATGGCATGGGATGGAGGGGTTGGGGTGGTGGGAATGGGGTGGGATGGGACAGTGTGGATGGGGACAGTGGGGAGAGGACAGGAAAGTTGGAGTGGAGATGCGGGTGGGGAAGGGGTGGGGTGGGATGGGTTGGTTGGGGTGGGGTGGGATGGGATGGGATCGGGTGGGGCAGGGTTGGATGGGATGGGATCAGGGTTCTCTGGTCCCAGGCGCAGCGCTGGGTGCGCACTGGGCTCGCCCGGACCGTGCTGGTCGTCTCCCACCGGCCGCGGGTGCTGGAAGCGGCCGATCGCCTCGTGGTGCTGGAGCGCGGGGCCGTGGCGGAGGCGGGAACGCCGGCGGAGCTGCGGGAACGCCACGGGGCCTACGACCGCCTGCTCCAGGGCGGAGGGGGGACTGGGCGGCCTGACCCCACGGGAGAGGGAGGCAGGGAATAAAGAGGAATTGGTGTCCCCATTCCTGGTGTTTGTGTCCCATCCCTGTCTCTAGTGTCACCAGTCCCTGTGTCCTGTGGGCCCCTCATCCCCCCATCCCCTGGATCCCCACTCCCTGTATTCTTTTGATTCTCCTCCCCATTCCACCAGGGATGGGAAGTGGGGGGGGGTATAGCGAGGGGCTTAATTTCCAGCTGGGCTTAAAACCACAACAGTGGGGACATGAGTGACACGTGGTGGGCAGGGACGCAGGGAACACAAGGACCAAAGTAAAACTTGTATGTTTAAGACAGTTTAATAATTGTAAATAAAGTAAAATGCAATAATAATGGTAAATGATAATAATAATGATAATAAAAAGAGAAAACAAAGTGATACACAGCAAAGTGATACACAGCTGCAATTGCAGCTCACCACTTGCAGACTGATGCCAGACTCCTTTGCCCACACCCAGATAGGCCCCTTCCAGATACCTGCCCCCAGTTGGTATCCTGAGCATAATATTCCATGGTGTGGAATATCCCCTTGCTCAGTTCAGGTCCCCTGACCCAGCTGTACTCCCTCTCAATTTCTTTTGTGAATCTCATTGCTGGCACAGCAGGAGACAAGGAAAAAAGAGTCCTTGACTCAGGATAAACACAACTTAAAAAAAACCCCAAGCCATTGGTGTGTTATCAGCACCATTCTCATTCCAAATCCAAAACATAGCACTGGTGGGATGTCAGAGAAGGGGGTGGAGGGGTGCAGGATAAGGGGGTGCAGGAGGGTGCCACTGTTGAGGAATGGGGAGTTCAGGGGGGTCCTGGTACGGGGTGTCTTAGGTTAAAGACAATGTGTGCTAGGAGGCGGGACCTCTGAGGGAATGGAAACCCCTCCCTCACAGACTTCTTGTAAATTTGAAAATATGAGATCTACAAGCAAGGCGTAGAAAGAAAATTATGGTTTACTAAAAAGAGGGAACAAAACAGAACAAAAGCAACACCCACACAACAACAGAGAAAAATGTCACCCACATTTATTCTTCCCAGTTCTCACACAGTTTGTGCAGCACCGACTCCTCACAGCTGCCCTGCTTGGTGTGGCTACAACTGCACTGAAAGGGAACGTGCTACTCAGCTGGTTGAAAGCTTCTCTTACAGTGTTGTTGTTTGTTTAGCATATATTTATATATATATATATATTTAGTAAAGAACCCTACATTTTTGCCTGAAAGCCTCTTAATTTTAAAGCTATAATACTTTGGAGGGAGGGGGTCTTCTTTCTATTCCAGGAAAGTTCCTGCCTTCTTTGACTGACATTTGTCTTTAAACCAAAACAAAATTTTGGTGCCCAAGTGAGGCATCGAGAGAAAAGTTGGAAAAAGAATGACAGTTCTTGGGTGATCCATTTCTGTATTGGATATAGAACCTTGTAGGCATCATGCTATTCAATTTACTTGTGTTCTTCTGGTACCTATTCATGCAGAAGCATATGGGTTCATGGGCAGGTTTTTTGACCTGAATCCTCAAACCAAGACAGCTGTGGCTATTGCTGATATCCTACATTGGATTCATGACACTGTGAATTCAATGCTGTAGGTCTTGTGTGGAATGTGTTTTCAAGGTTGTCTTCCTGCCCTCACCTAACCTGTTACCTCTGGGGGTTAGTGATAATTGGCATCAAGCCTTGGGGAGAAACACAGGGGAGCTTTTTTTCCCAATTCTTCACCCATTCCCTATTCAGGTCTGCTACAACAGCTTTGGGGAAGTTTAAATTCTCTCTAGATGCCAGAGATACCTTTCTGTTTGTGCTTTCTCTGCAAGCTTGTGCCGTTATGGCCTATCTTATTTACAAAGCTAGGGAAGAATCCTTCGAGAACGTGTTCCACCCCAGGGGCAGAAAACTTTGAGTGGCACGGGTTGTGGGAGGACATGGGTAAGTTCTTGGAAAATTGTTCTGCTCCAATGCCATGGAAGTTCACCCTTGAACAACTCCAGGATCCCACAAAAGTAATGAGATCCGTGAGGGAGAGATGCCGTGATAGTTGCATGCGGGGCTTTGGCCACTGCCTACCAAAAGCTGCTCAGTCTGGTGCAGCACTTCCAGGGGGAAAAGGAAGAGAGTAAAACACCTGGCACTGTGGTGACTCAGGATGTAGCTAAACTAGGAGAACAGTCCAGGCCAATAGAAGTTGCCCCTATCTGAAAAACAGGAAATATAAGACCAAATCAGTTTGGCCGGAGGACGACGATGGGGAGGCAACACCCTCACAGACAGCAGACCCAGAGCCAGAGAGCATCACTGAATCCCTGTCCTTTGACAACCTCTGCAGTCTGCAGAAAGATGTTAGCACCCGAACGAGCCCATTTTGACCTGGTTGGTCCGAGTTTGGGACCTCACGGATGAAGGCTTGCAATGCGATGGTACCAAAGCGAGGTTTTTGGGATCTCTGGCCCAGGATGTGGGCATTGAGCAGGTGTTTCTGAGGGAGTCAAAATCCCTTTCTCTCTGGGCACGGCTTCTAACAAGTGTGAGAGAGAAGTTTGCTTACAGGGACAGCCTGCAGGAGCATCATCATAAAGTGGCCTGTAAGATCATGGAGGAAGGGATCCTATGCCTGAGGGAAATGGCACTGTTAGAGGTACTTTTTGGAAGGGACAGACAACCCAATAGTGACCCCGACCGGGTCAGGTGCACATCACAGGAGCCTTTCATGCCAGGGGCCATCCTGTCTCCTGGTGTCTACATATTCTGAGGGAAACTGAGAGACAGTGGAATCCGTAAAAAACTCAGAATGTACGGTGGCATGGTCCATACCCCACTACAGGCCCTTATCTCTACTGCAGGGACATTGGTTGAGAGTCTCGAGGCACTAAATGCAGAGGCAAAAGACGAACAGAAAAATCTCAGAGGAGAGATTAGGGAGAACAGTTTCCATGTGGCAGCAGTGCGAATCAGAGCCTCCGAGGTCAGAGCCAGATGACCTCCAGCTAGAGAAAGGGGACAGACCCCATGAACTGAGCTGTGGTCCTTCCTACTTGACCATGGGGAAGACAAGAGACAGTGGAACAGGAAACCTACCCGTGCCCTGGCAGCCCGAGGACAAGAACTGAAGGAGAGAGAAAAAAAGGAAGTAAGTGAGAGTAAGTGCAGTGCTGGTTTCCCATGGGCAAGGATCTGACCCGCCAGAAGGTACCTCCCATGTGTATTCACAGGGAAAGAGCTGGGATGGCCATAACCAAGACCAGTGTTAGAGGGGCCCTGCCTCTAGCCAGGTAGAGGCACAGGACAACCGTGTCTCTTGGACTGTGTGGATCCGATGGCCTGGCACATCAGACCCACAAGAACACGAGGCTCTGGCTGACACTGGTGCTCAGTGTACATTAACGCCATCAGGACAGGTGGGAACAGAGACTATTTCCATTTCTGGGGTGACAGGAGGGTCAAGACAATGCTGGAAGCTGAAGTGAGCTTGATCATGAGGGACTGGCAGAAACACCCCCTTGTAACTGGCCCAGATGCCCCATTATCCTAGGCATTGACTGCCTCTGGAATGGGTACTTCAAAGACTCAAAAGGACATCGAGGGGCCTTTGGAATTGCTGCTGTGGAGAAAGAAGGGATTAAGCAAATGAACACCTTGCCTGGACTGTCACAAAATCCTTCTGCTGGGGGACTCTTGAAGGTAGATGAACAGCAGGTGCCAGTTGCCACCTCGACAGTGCATCGCTGCCAGTACTGAATCAGTCGACTCTCGGTGATCCCCATCCACAAGAGGATCCCTGAACTGGAGAGCTGAGGAGTGGTCAGCAAGACCCATTCACTCTTCAACAGTCCCATTTAGCCTGTGAGTAAGTCTGGTGGAGAATGGAGACTGGTTGGACTATTGTGACTTGAATGAAGTCACCCCACCGCTGGGTGCTGCTGTGCTGGACATGTTGGAGCTTCCATACAAACTGGAGTCCAAGGCAGCCAAGTGGTGCCACCATTGACATTGCAAACATGTTTTTCTCCATTCCTTTGGCAGCAGAGTGCTGGCCACAGTTTGCTTTCACCAGGAGGGGTGTACAGTACCCCCAGAAGCGACTGCTCCAGGGGTGGAAACAAAGCCCCAGCATCAGCCATGGACTGATCCGGGCCGCGCTAGAGAAGGGTGATGCTCCAGAACACCAGCAGTACCTTGATGACATCATCATACAGGGGAACATGTCAGCAGAAGTCTTTAGGAAAGGAGCCCCCGTGAGCGCCCTGGTGACCCCTGGGCCATCCTCACTGACACCCTGGACCCCACGGTTTGGAGCCCTGGGTGGGTTTGGGGGTACCCTGGGGGCGTTGCCCCCCAGATCTCCCAACTGCCCCCCAGTGGGCCAGTGCACCAATCATTTGACCCCATAAAACCTCCCAGTTTCCCACACTAGACATCCCAGTTGCCCATCCAGACCTTCCAGTTGCCTCCCAGTGGGCCACTACACACCCCAGTTCACAGAATCACAAGATCACTGAGGTTGGAAAATCCATCCAAGACCATCAAGTCCAACCTTATGACCAACATCCCCCTTGTCACCAAGTGCCACATCCAGTTCCTTGAACACCTCCAGGGATGGGGACTCCACCACCTCCCTGGGCAACCCCTTCCAATGCCTGACAATGCTTTCCATGGAAGTTTCTCCTCATGTCCAAACTGACCCTCCCCTGGCACAGCTTGAGGCCGTTCCCTCTCCTCCTGTCCCTTGTTCCCCAGGAGCAGAGCCCAACTGCCCCCGGCTCCCCCCTCCTGTCAGGGAGTTGCAGAGCCAGAAGGTGCCCCCTGAGCCTCCTTTTCTCCAGGCTGAGCCCCCCCAGCTCCCTCAGCCGCTCCTGGTGCTCCAGCCCCTTCCCCAGCCCTGTGCGCAGCTCTGGACACGCTACAGCCCCTCAGATTTCAGGTGCCCCTCACCTGTGTCAGGTGCAGGGGTTCAGGCATTTCCCTGGGGCTGGTACAGGCCAGACACGGAGGGAGGAGGGTGGGCAATGTGCTGCAGGGGGTTTAATGAGCGCTGGGCCCCTCCCCTGTGTTCTGAACCAGCTTGGAGAGGGGGAGGGGCAGGGTCATGACCCCTCCCTCTCCCCCCCCCCCTTTTCTCAGGGCTTCCCAGTAAAACCAGTGAAGACAATGGGAGGAGCCGTTATGGTGGGGGAGGGGCTTGAGAGCCTTTTATTGGGGTGAGGGGGGGGCTGGAAACCCCTTTGGTGGGGGGGGAGGGGCCCAGAACCACTTTACCCCATGAGAGAGGGGCAGTGCAGGTCAGGAGGGTGACTCCCCCTCTTTGGGGGTTTCCCCACTCGGGGGACTCTCCTCTCCCTCTCCCTCCCCCTCCTCTGGCCCCTCCCGCTCCATCCGCTCCCGGTAATTCCTCTGGAAGAAGCCGCACTGTGGGGGAGGGGCAGGGTAAGAATGGAGGGGAGGGGCACCCCAAAAGTGGGGTTCACCCCTCCACCACTCACAGAGCCCCCCCCTCCTCACCTTGGCGAGGCCGAGGACGATGAGGAGGAGAAGGAGCAGCCCCCCCCACCCCTCCCCCCACGTAGCCGGGGAGAGGGTTGACTTCCCACAGCAGTTCGACCTCCGTGACCCCCTAAAACGGGGGGGGAGGGGTCAAGGTCAGGCGTGGGGGAGGGGCTGCCCCATAAATTGGAGCAGCCCCTTCCCCACAATTACCTGCAAAGAGAAGAACTGTGGCGTGGCTTCCAAATAGACCCCTCCCCATCCCAGAGCCCCTCCCTCTATAGACCCAGAGCCCCTCCCTCCATTACCTGGGCTCGCAGGAATTGGGGCGTGGCCAGAAAGGGCGGGACCAGAGTGAGCCAGAGGGCGGAGCAAAAGTGGGAGTGGGCGGGTCCCTGTGGTGGGGGAGGGGTTAGAGGGGGGAAGGGTTTTGGGGTGGGGGAGGGGTGGGGGCGGGGGTACCTGGCTGTGGGGGAGGGGCCGCAGGGCAGCGCTGACGGTGACCCCCACAGGGACCCCCGGGGTCAGCTGGGCTGGGGGGGCAGCGGAACAGCCTCAGGTGGGGGGTGGAGCAAGTCTGGGGGTGGGAGGGGTGGGACCCCAAAGTTAGGGCCCTGCCCCTCCCCCACCGTGAGGGGGGCACTCTCCAGTGCCCCACAACTGTGGGGCCCCCAGAGCACCCCCACATTGGGATCTCCCTGCCTCAGAGCACCCCTGTATGGGGGTCCCCCCACACCCTGTAGCACACCCCAATTGCAACCTGATATTGAGGTCCCCCCCACCCCCCCCTCACCTCGGCGATGCTCCTGTTCAGCTCCTGCCCCACAGCATCCCCCAACTGCGGCTCCACGGCCACACAAGGGCCCCCCCAGATCCTGTGGGGCAGGGGGTGAGTTGGGGGGCAAGGGTGGAGCTGGGGTCAAGGGGGATTGGGGGCAGGGGGGGTGAACTGGGGGCAGGGATCAAGGGGTCAGTAAGGGAAGGGGTTATTTGGAGGATAGGGGGTCACATGGGGTTCAAGGAGGAGTAGAAGGCAGGAAGGACTTTTGAGGGGCAGGAGGGAGTTGGGGGACAGGCATCAGCTGGAGAGCAGGGGTTGAGCTGGGGGAAGGGGGTCCTGCCCCTTGGATCTGGGGGGGGAGGGGCTCAGAGGGGCACCCTATGGGGCAGAGCCCCCCACTCACCACTTGCACTTGGGAGGCAGCCACGGACACGCCGTGGGGCAGCACCTGGGGCAGGAGGACAAAGGGCGTCGCCTGCGGTTTCGGGCTGCCCGGGGTGGGGGCATGGAGAAGCTCCACCTGTGGGGCAGAGCTGGGGGTCAGCGAGGGCTGTGGGGCAGATGGATGGGGGGGTCACTCAGGGGGCTCACCCGATAGTGGTGCCTCAGTGTCTTGTTGTGGGGCTGGGGGGGGGGGGGAAGTTGAGGGGGGGGGTGGAGTCTTCTTGCCTGTGTGTGGGGCAGGTGGGGATCAGTGGGGCCCAGATGTCTGGGCCCCCCCCAAATCCATGGAGCAGGAACGTGTGGGGCTCACCAGGAGGCCACAAGGTCGAGGACAAAGTGGACAGGGACATCCCAGGATTTTGCGTTGTCCCCCAGGGTGACGTTGGGCTCATTCTCGCTATGGGGCAGGTAAGACCCACAGGTGTCACCTCCCTGCCCCACAGCACTCCACGGACCTATCCCCGCCCCACAGATCCCACCTGCTCACAGTCGCTGTCAGCCCCACGGATTTCCCCCACGTGGCATTTTGCTGGAGGTCAAAGGTCACCTCCACCATTACCTGGCGTTGGGTAGAGTTGGGGTGAGTTGGGGGGCTACCCCACAGCAACCCCTGGCCCCAGGGTGTGGCCCCACAGATCTCACCTGCCAGCCAGCACGGAGGATGGGGTAGCTGAGGTTGCAGGAGAGGCCCCACAGCTGCCCCTCGGCACCCTGGGCATCCCAGCAGGTGATGGGCACTGGGGCAGAGGCCTGGGGGGAGATGGGGGGCTGGGATCTGTGGGCTCCAAACCCCCATGTCCCTCCCCTGCCCTCCCTCCCCCCATATTTTGGGGTCCCCATGTGGGGCACCTCACATACCTGGCTGGCCCGGGCCCACCGATAGGAGACACCCGGGGGGTGCTGCACTTGTAGGGCCGCCCGATAGGCATCTTCCCTCCTGTTGTCCACAATCAGCTGAACCCTCAGTTCAGCACTGGGAATCCCCAAAACAGCTGCGTCCCCCGGCACCACCCTGACCCCCAAGTCGGCTTCGCACACCTCATCGTCCCCACAGTTCTGCTCGAAGGGGATCTATGGGGCAGGGAAAGAAGGGGGTGGGTTAATTTTGGGGGACCCCACCCACAGTGCCCCACATCCCAGCGCCTCTGTGGTGTTACCTCGACCCACGTGGGGCCAGTGCTGGGAGGCAGGATGGGCCCTGGGGGGTCCCTGTCAGGCAGGGCGATGGTGACTCTGGCACGGATAGGGGTGACAAAGTCCTCGAGGCAGGGCTGGGGCACAAGGTGTATAAGGTTGGGGGGCACCCCAGAAGTAGGGGGTAACACCCCAGCCACACTCTGGAAGTGTGGGTCCTCCACACCCAAAACTACGTTCTTCCCCTCAAGTACTGGTTCCCCTCTGCCCCTCAAGTGTGGGTCCCGTCCCCCAGATGTGGGTCTCACCCCCATCCCAAAGTTGGATCCCATCCCCCAAGTGTGGGTTCTGCCTCCCAAATTGTGCGCCTCACCCCCCACCACAAAGTGGTATCTCATCCCCTAAATGTGGATCTTGCCCCCCAAGTGTGGATCCCACCCCTCCACGTGTGGATTCTGCACCCACAAATGTGTTTCCCTCCCCCCAAAGTGTGGATCTTGGCCCCCCAAGTGTGGGTCCCACACCCCAAGTATAGGTCCCACCCCCCCCAAGTGTGGATCCCACCCCTCCACATGTGGATTCCGCCCCTACAAGTGTGGATACCTCCCTACCAAGTGTGGATCTTATCCCCATCAAGTGTGGCTCATGCCCCCCCAAGTGTGGATCACGCCCCCCAAGTGTAGGTCCCACCCCTAAGTGTGGATCCTGGCCCCAGGAGTGGGTCCCTACCAGCACCCTCAGTTCCTTGCTCTGGCAGTTCAGCCCCGGCTGCATCTCCCCGTCCCAGCTCCGCTGCCCCTCCCCGAAATCCCCCCGACCTTGTGCCCGCTGCGGGTCAACGTCCACCTGGAAGGTCACGGGGGTCAGCAGGCCACCTGGAGGTCAATGGCAGGGTGAAAAGTCAGTAACCCCCACAGCACCTCCTGGAGCCCCCCCAGGCACCCCTCCCCGGACCTGGGCGGTGCAGGCAGAGCTGGAGGGTGACAATGGTGGCAATGGTGACATCGGAACAGTCGACCCCACGGGTTGAGATCACGGGAGGGTCAAAGGTCAAGTTGGTGGTGACCCTCAGCACTGGGCGGGACCTGCAGGGGAGGGGACATGGGGGAGGGGACATATCAGGGGTGGCACTGGCTGTGTCACCACCCCGTGTCCTTCCATGTACCCCATGTCTCCCCAGTGTCCTTCTCCCCTGAACTTACCCCCATGCACTTGTCCCCACCGCCGCCTTCATGTCTCCATCCCTGTGTCCCCATGCCTGCATCTCCGTCCCCCCATCCCCATCCCCATGTCCCTGTCCCCGCCCTCGTGTCCCCATCCCCATGTCCCCACCCCTACGTCCTCATCCAACCCTGTGTCCCCATCCCACTATCACCACCCATGTCTCCATGTCCTTGTCTCATGTCTCTATGTTCTTGTCCCATGTCCCCACCCCCACATTCCCATCTCCATGACTCCATTACCATCTGTCCCCATCCCCATGTCTCCACATCTCCATTCCCCTCTCCAACCCCACTGGGTCCCTGTGTCCCCACTCTGTGTCCCCATCTCCACCCCCATGGCCTTGCCTCCAACCCCGTGCCCCTATCACTCTCCCCACAACCCCACATTCATGTCCCCATCACCGTCTCTGTCCCCACCTCCACACCCCCATGTCCCCATGTCCTCACCTCCACCCCATGTCCCCTACGTCCCCCTCCATGTCACCTCATCACCACGACGTGTCCCTCCATCCCCACTGCCATGTCTGCCAGCCCATCCCCCGTCAGGTCCAGGCCCCCGGCCACCGCCTGCCCAAAAAAACGCCCCAGGGCCACCACGTCCCCCTGCAGCCTCTGAGGGGGGAGAGGACACCTCAGCCCCTGATGTCCCCTCCCCCCTGGGTGGGGGTCTGCTCCCCCTTGTCCCCCAGGTCCCACCTGGCGGGGGTGGAGCTCTACTCCCCTGGGATGCCCCCAAAAGATGTAGACAGCCCCACGCTCCTCGTCCTCCAGCGGGGCCCCCACGGCCACCTCTGGCAGGTTGTCACCGTCCAGGTCTCCCAGGGTGGCCAGTGACGCCCCGAAACGGCCCAAGGGGTGACCTGGAGCACCATAAAGCTGCCCAGAGGGGTGCAGGGCATCCTGGGGGCACAAGGACATTATGAGGATCCCCTTGGCCAACCCCAATCCCATGAACCTTGGGTGGGGGTCACTGTGGTTACCCCATCGTCGCCAAGCTGGTGGCACTGTGATGACCCCGCATCTCTGGTTGGGGGTCACCCCGGTCTTGCCAGGACTCTGGTCACCCCGGTCCTGGTCACCTTTAGCTGTTGTTACCCCTGATCACTCCAGTACCACATTCCTCAGGATGGGGTCACCCTGGTCACCTTCATCCCACCCTCCCTGGGTTGGGGTCCTCCTGGTCACCCCCACCCCATGGGCTTGGCTTGGGGTTACCACAGTCACCCAAAGTCCCTGGGCTGGTGTCCCCCATGGCCATGTGCCCCTCACTTCTGGGGGTTGGTGGTGACCCCAGGGTGAGGGTGCCCCCCTTACCTCCTCCCACCTGTACAGGTGCACTCGTCCTCCCCAGCGCCCATCGTAGTGGTTGGGGGCCCCCACCAGCAGTGCCACCGTCCCCCCACCCTGGTCCAGGGCGCAGAGGGTGGCCCCGAAATAGGACCCCACCTGTGGAGGGACATCCGTGTCAATGGGGGGGTGGGAGCACCCTTGGGGATCATGTGTCACAGGGCCCTCCTCCATGGCACAGAGGGCATCCCTGAATTAGGACCCCACCTGTGAGGGGACACTTGTGTCACATGGTGAGAGTGGGGACACCCAGAAGTACCCTGTCCCCCCATACCTGCTCCCCTTCGAGGGTCTGCAGCACCTTCCAGTCCCCGGTGGCTTCAGGGACCTCAAAGAGGATGACCCCACCCACGTAGAGGTGACGGGGGGCACCTGCAGCCACCATCGCCCGGCCGGAGATGCGCAGCCCGGCCACGGCGTAGCCTGGGGGGCAGTGGGGCACCAGGGTCACCAGGGTCATCCTGGTCCCCAGGGTTGGGGTCACTTTGGTCACCATGTGTCCCTGGCCTGGGGTCACCAGGGTCAAGGTGGTCACCAAGGTGTGATGACCTGGTCACTCTGAGCTTTGGGATGGGGTCTCAATGGTAACCCTGGGTTAGGGTCACCATTATCACCTGCTCCTCAAGTTGGGGTCTCCTGGTTCACCCCCCTGCACTGACATGGGGCCACCATGGTCATCCTGGTCCCTGGTTGGGTCTGAACCCCCGCCATGATCCCACTTCCCACCCGTGCTGAACCCTCCAACCCAGAGTCTCCCCCCTGCAAGATTGTCCCTCCCCCAACTCCCTCAACCCGTGTCCCACACATTCAACCCCTCCCCCACTCCATCCCCCTGATTAACCTCTCCCCCCAATTAACTCCCGTTCCCCTCACCTATTGACCCCTCCTCCATCCATATAATCCCTCCCCCATCCCTAATCAACCTCTCCCCTCTAATTAACCCCTCTCACCCAGGTACCCCTCGGGCCTGCTCTCCTTTGGGTGGGGGTTGGGCACGAAGGTCTCGTTCTCCTGCAGCTCCAGCAGCTCCAGCAGCCCCCCCCGCCCAGTTATCAGCCCCTACTGCCCCCGTCACCCACCGGCCCTGGGGAGAGGGGGGAGAGGGTCATCACAAGGACACCCCTCCCCCCCCAACCCTTCTCTCCCCAGCCCACCTGGATGACGTCAACGCTGATCCCGCTGGAGCACATCTCCAGGTGGAAACTGTGCAGCTGGGTGGTACCTGGGGGGAGAGGAGGGGAGAAGGTTAACTGGGGGAGAGGGGACTGGGGGGTATCAGACTTGAGGGTGGGGGAGGTGTTAATTGGGGTGAGGGAGGGGCTAATTGGGAAAGAAGGGGCTAATTGGGTGGCAGGTGGGGTGCAACCCCCAGCCAATTTTGGGGCTCCTTCTACCTTGCAGTCGGGCTTCTGGGGAGGGGGAGGTGTTGACTGGGGAAGTGGGGGTGCTGGGGTACCCTCGATGTCGTAGAGCCGCGCCTGCAACTCCTGGAAGAGGCCGCGGAGCCGCTCGAAGCTCTCGAGCACCTTCACGAAGCCAGGTCCGGAGGCGAATTGCTGCAGGTAGCGCTTTGTGTCGGGGCTGTCAAAATTGTTCCCCACCTGTGCTGGGAGGGGTGGGCGTTGCTGGGGTGGGGGGTGGATGTTGTCCATCCCCTCCATCCACCTCCCACCCTCCCCATCCCAGCACCTCAGGATGGGGCAGCCACAGCCACGCCCGCCCAGGGCCACGCCCACTATGAACACACCCACCTGAGCCATTCTGCCAATCCCACCATGACCACATCCACTTGTGATCTGTTTTGCCTCACCCTCAAAGGGCCATACCCCTAAGCTACGCCTGACCACACCCACTCGCGACCATGCCCACATCAACTACACCCACCATGCTCAGCTCCACCAAACCCTCTCCTGGCCACACCCACCACCGCAACTCATTGCCGCACCCACCACTGGTCATGCCCACTGTGACCATGCCCACCCCAATCACACCTACTTACCACTCCCACCCAATAACACACCCAGTCATGACCATTGCCACAGTGGCCATGACCACACAATGACCACACCCACACAATGGCCAAGCCCACACCATGGCCATGCCTACACAATGACCACACCCACATAATGGCCACTCCCACACAATGACCACACCCACACAATGGCCTCACCCACACAATGGCCACTCCTACATAATGGCTACACCCACACCATGACCACACCCACACCATGGCCACATCTACACCATGACCACTCCCACACAATGGCCATGCCGACACCACTACCAGTCCCACCATAACCACGCCAACACCTGACCGTGCCCACCATGTCCAGCTCCATCATGGCCTCACAGCCACACCCACCACCGCCACACCCCTGCCCACCCACCCCGATGACGTAGCGATGGATCCCGCGCTCCTCGGCCACGTCCAGGGCCTTTGGGTCGTGGTCGGTGGCGTCGCCATCAGTGATCATCACCAGGACCCGCCGTGCCCCCGGCCGCGCCCCCGCCTCCTCCGAGAACAGCTCCTTCCTGCAGCCACGGGGCACTGATGGGGCTGCAGTGGGGAGCACCGGGCGGGTGGGGGGCACCAGCCCCTGCTGGTTCTGGGGGGCAGGGGCACTGGGGGTTGGGGGGGGGTTGAGGGGCTGGGGCACAGTGGGGCCTGAGGGTAATTGGGGATTTTGGGGTGTGGTGGGGGCTGGGGGGGGGCACAGTGGGGGGTGCAGGGAGGGCTGGGAGGTCATTATGGGTTTGGGGACTGGGGGTAGCAGTAGGGTGCTGTGGTGTGGTTACGGGGCAGATTCAGAGGACAGGGAGGGGGGTGCTGAGGGTGTTGGAAGGCAGCCCCGGGCAGCAGTGGGGCTGGGGGCACTCAGTGCACAGCTGGGGGGGCACTGGGGCTCAGTAGGTGGCACTGGGGGGGCAGCAGGGGGGCAACAGCGGAACAGTAGTGAGGTAGAGGAGGGGCAGTGGGGGAACAGCAGGGGGACAATGGGGTGCTGGGTGGTGGGGAGCAGCCAAGGGATAGCATTGGGGTACAGGCGGGTGCTGGAGGGTGGCAGTGGGGTGCAGCGGTGCACAGGGGCAGCAATCAGTGGGGTGCAGTGGGGTGGGGCAGAAGTGGGGCAAAGGGGGAGTGGAGAGTGGCAGTGGGGTGCAATGGGGATCAGGGTGGTTCTGGGGGCCAGCAGTGGGGGTGCTGCCCTGCTGTGGGGGTGGCAGTGGGGCACGGAGATGGCATTAGGAGGGCAGTGCTGCAGGGTGGTGAGAGGGAGCGGAGGACGGTGTGGGGCATAAGGGGTGGCCAGGACAGGGGGGGGACAGTGGAGGGCAGCGGGGGGCAGTGGGGCAGCTGTGGGG
>NW_020885456.1:0-14298 GCF_003945725.1 Corapipo altera
GTGGGAATGGTGGAGTTGGGAATGTTGGGATGAGGACAGAGAGATGGAATGGGATGGGATGGAGGGGTTGGGGTGGTGGGAATGGTGGAGTTGGGAATGTTGGGATGAGGACAGAGAGATGGAATGGCATGGGATGGAGGGGTTGGGGTGGTGGGAATGGGGTGGGATGGGACAGTGTGGATGGGGACAGTGGGGAGAGGACAGGAAAGTTGGAGTGGAGATGCGGGTGGGGAAGGGGTGGGGTGGGATGGGTTGGTTGGGGTGGGGTGGGATGGGATGGGATCGGGTGGGGCAGGGTTGGATGGGATGGGATCAGGGTTCTCTGGTCCCAGGCGCAGCGCTGGGTGCGCACTGGGCTCGCCCGGACCGTGCTGGTCGTCTCCCACCGGCCGCGGGTGCTGGAAGCGGCCGATCGCCTCGTGGTGCTGGAGCGCGGGGCCGTGGCGGAGGCGGGAACGCCGGCGGAGCTGCGGGAACGCCACGGGGCCTACGACCGCCTGCTCCAGGGCGGAGGGGGGACTGGGCGGCCTGACCCCACGGGAGAGGGAGGCAGGGAATAAAGAGGAATTGGTGTCCCCATTCCTGGTGTTTGTGTCCCATCCCTGTCTCTAGTGTCACCAGTCCCTGTGTCCTGTGGGCCCCTCATCCCCCCATCCCCTGGATCCCCACTCCCTGTATTCTTTTGATTCTCCTCCCCATTCCACCAGGGATGGGAAGTGGGGGGGGGTATAGCGAGGGGCTTAATTTCCAGCTGGGCTTAAAACCACAACAGTGGGGACATGAGTGACACGTGGTGGGCAGGGACGCAGGGAACACAAGGACCAAAGTAAAACTTGTATGTTTAAGACAGTTTAATAATTGTAAATAAAGTAAAATGCAATAATAATGGTAAATGATAATAATAATGATAATAAAAAGAGAAAACAAAGTGATACACAGCAAAGTGATACACAGCTGCAATTGCAGCTCACCACTTGCAGACTGATGCCAGACTCCTTTGCCCACACCCAGATAGGCCCCTTCCAGATACCTGCCCCCAGTTGGTATCCTGAGCATAATATTCCATGGTGTGGAATATCCCCTTGCTCAGTTCAGGTCCCCTGACCCAGCTGTACTCCCTCTCAATTTCTTTTGTGAATCTCATTGCTGGCACAGCAGGAGACAAGGAAAAAAGAGTCCTTGACTCAGGATAAACACAACTTAAAAAAAACCCCAAGCCATTGGTGTGTTATCAGCACCATTCTCATTCCAAATCCAAAACATAGCACTGGTGGGATGTCAGAGAAGGGGGTGGAGGGGTGCAGGATAAGGGGGTGCAGGAGGGTGCCACTGTTGAGGAATGGGGAGTTCAGGGGGGTCCTGGTACGGGGTGTCTTAGGTTAAAGACAATGTGTGCTAGGAGGCGGGACCTCTGAGGGAATGGAAACCCCTCCCTCACAGACTTCTTGTAAATTTGAAAATATGAGATCTACAAGCAAGGCGTAGAAAGAAAATTATGGTTTACTAAAAAGAGGGAACAAAACAGAACAAAAGCAACACCCACACAACAACAGAGAAAAATGTCACCCACATTTATTCTTCCCAGTTCTCACACAGTTTGTGCAGCACCGACTCCTCACAGCTGCCCTGCTTGGTGTGGCTACAACTGCACTGAAAGGGAACGTGCTACTCAGCTGGTTGAAAGCTTCTCTTACAGTGTTGTTGTTTGTTTAGCATATATTTATATATATATATATATTTAGTAAAGAACCCTACATTTTTGCCTGAAAGCCTCTTAATTTTAAAGCTATAATACTTTGGAGGGAGGGGGTCTTCTTTCTATTCCAGGAAAGTTCCTGCCTTCTTTGACTGACATTTGTCTTTAAACCAAAACAAAATTTTGGTGCCCAAGTGAGGCATCGAGAGAAAAGTTGGAAAAAGAATGACAGTTCTTGGGTGATCCATTTCTGTATTGGATATAGAACCTTGTAGGCATCATGCTATTCAATTTACTTGTGTTCTTCTGGTACCTATTCATGCAGAAGCATATGGGTTCATGGGCAGGTTTTTTGACCTGAATCCTCAAACCAAGACAGCTGTGGCTATTGCTGATATCCTACATTGGATTCATGACACTGTGAATTCAATGCTGTAGGTCTTGTGTGGAATGTGTTTTCAAGGTTGTCTTCCTGCCCTCACCTAACCTGTTACCTCTGGGGGTTAGTGATAATTGGCATCAAGCCTTGGGGAGAAACACAGGGGAGCTTTTTTTCCCAATTCTTCACCCATTCCCTATTCAGGTCTGCTACAACAGCTTTGGGGAAGTTTAAATTCTCTCTAGATGCCAGAGATACCTTTCTGTTTGTGCTTTCTCTGCAAGCTTGTGCCGTTATGGCCTATCTTATTTACAAAGCTAGGGAAGAATCCTTCGAGAACGTGTTCCACCCCAGGGGCAGAAAACTTTGAGTGGCACGGGTTGTGGGAGGACATGGGTAAGTTCTTGGAAAATTGTTCTGCTCCAATGCCATGGAAGTTCACCCTTGAACAACTCCAGGATCCCACAAAAGTAATGAGATCCGTGAGGGAGAGATGCCGTGATAGTTGCATGCGGGGCTTTGGCCACTGCCTACCAAAAGCTGCTCAGTCTGGTGCAGCACTTCCAGGGGGAAAAGGAAGAGAGTAAAACACCTGGCACTGTGGTGACTCAGGATGTAGCTAAACTAGGAGAACAGTCCAGGCCAATAGAAGTTGCCCCTATCTGAAAAACAGGAAATATAAGACCAAATCAGTTTGGCCGGAGGACGACGATGGGGAGGCAACACCCTCACAGACAGCAGACCCAGAGCCAGAGAGCATCACTGAATCCCTGTCCTTTGACAACCTCTGCAGTCTGCAGAAAGATGTTAGCACCCGAACGAGCCCATTTTGACCTGGTTGGTCCGAGTTTGGGACCTCACGGATGAAGGCTTGCAATGCGATGGTACCAAAGCGAGGTTTTTGGGATCTCTGGCCCAGGATGTGGGCATTGAGCAGGTGTTTCTGAGGGAGTCAAAATCCCTTTCTCTCTGGGCACGGCTTCTAACAAGTGTGAGAGAGAAGTTTGCTTACAGGGACAGCCTGCAGGAGCATCATCATAAAGTGGCCTGTAAGATCATGGAGGAAGGGATCCTATGCCTGAGGGAAATGGCACTGTTAGAGGTACTTTTTGGAAGGGACAGACAACCCAATAGTGACCCCGACCGGGTCAGGTGCACATCACAGGAGCCTTTCATGCCAGGGGCCATCCTGTCTCCTGGTGTCTACATATTCTGAGGGAAACTGAGAGACAGTGGAATCCGTAAAAAACTCAGAATGTACGGTGGCATGGTCCATACCCCACTACAGGCCCTTATCTCTACTGCAGGGACATTGGTTGAGAGTCTCGAGGCACTAAATGCAGAGGCAAAAGACGAACAGAAAAATCTCAGAGGAGAGATTAGGGAGAACAGTTTCCATGTGGCAGCAGTGCGAATCAGAGCCTCCGAGGTCAGAGCCAGATGACCTCCAGCTAGAGAAAGGGGACAGACCCCATGAACTGAGCTGTGGTCCTTCCTACTTGACCATGGGGAAGACAAGAGACAGTGGAACAGGAAACCTACCCGTGCCCTGGCAGCCCGAGGACAAGAACTGAAGGAGAGAGAAAAAAAGGAAGTAAGTGAGAGTAAGTGCAGTGCTGGTTTCCCATGGGCAAGGATCTGACCCGCCAGAAGGTACCTCCCATGTGTATTCACAGGGAAAGAGCTGGGATGGCCATAACCAAGACCAGTGTTAGAGGGGCCCTGCCTCTAGCCAGGTAGAGGCACAGGACAACCGTGTCTCTTGGACTGTGTGGATCCGATGGCCTGGCACATCAGACCCACAAGAACACGAGGCTCTGGCTGACACTGGTGCTCAGTGTACATTAACGCCATCAGGACAGGTGGGAACAGAGACTATTTCCATTTCTGGGGTGACAGGAGGGTCAAGACAATGCTGGAAGCTGAAGTGAGCTTGATCATGAGGGACTGGCAGAAACACCCCCTTGTAACTGGCCCAGATGCCCCATTATCCTAGGCATTGACTGCCTCTGGAATGGGTACTTCAAAGACTCAAAAGGACATCGAGGGGCCTTTGGAATTGCTGCTGTGGAGAAAGAAGGGATTAAGCAAATGAACACCTTGCCTGGACTGTCACAAAATCCTTCTGCTGGGGGACTCTTGAAGGTAGATGAACAGCAGGTGCCAGTTGCCACCTCGACAGTGCATCGCTGCCAGTACTGAATCAGTCGACTCTCGGTGATCCCCATCCACAAGAGGATCCCTGAACTGGAGAGCTGAGGAGTGGTCAGCAAGACCCATTCACTCTTCAACAGTCCCATTTAGCCTGTGAGTAAGTCTGGTGGAGAATGGAGACTGGTTGGACTATTGTGACTTGAATGAAGTCACCCCACCGCTGGGTGCTGCTGTGCTGGACATGTTGGAGCTTCCATACAAACTGGAGTCCAAGGCAGCCAAGTGGTGCCACCATTGACATTGCAAACATGTTTTTCTCCATTCCTTTGGCAGCAGAGTGCTGGCCACAGTTTGCTTTCACCAGGAGGGGTGTACAGTACCCCCAGAAGCGACTGCTCCAGGGGTGGAAACAAAGCCCCAGCATCAGCCATGGACTGATCCGGGCCGCGCTAGAGAAGGGTGATGCTCCAGAACACCAGCAGTACCTTGATGACATCATCATACAGGGGAACATGTCAGCAGAAGTCTTTAGGAAAGGAGCCCCCGTGAGCGCCCTGGTGACCCCTGGGCCATCCTCACTGACACCCTGGACCCCACGGTTTGGAGCCCTGGGTGGGTTTGGGGGTACCCTGGGGGCGTTGCCCCCCAGATCTCCCAACTGCCCCCCAGTGGGCCAGTGCACCAATCATTTGACCCCATAAAACCTCCCAGTTTCCCACACTAGACATCCCAGTTGCCCATCCAGACCTTCCAGTTGCCTCCCAGTGGGCCACTACACACCCCAGTTCACAGAATCACAAGATCACTGAGGTTGGAAAATCCATCCAAGACCATCAAGTCCAACCTTATGACCAACATCCCCCTTGTCACCAAGTGCCACATCCAGTTCCTTGAACACCTCCAGGGATGGGGACTCCACCACCTCCCTGGGCAACCCCTTCCAATGCCTGACAATGCTTTCCATGGAAGTTTCTCCTCATGTCCAAACTGACCCTCCCCTGGCACAGCTTGAGGCCGTTCCCTCTCCTCCTGTCCCTTGTTCCCCAGGAGCAGAGCCCAACTGCCCCCGGCTCCCCCCTCCTGTCAGGGAGTTGCAGAGCCAGAAGGTGCCCCCTGAGCCTCCTTTTCTCCAGGCTGAGCCCCCCCAGCTCCCTCAGCCGCTCCTGGTGCTCCAGCCCCTTCCCCAGCCCTGTGCGCAGCTCTGGACACGCTACAGCCCCTCAGATTTCAGGTGCCCCTCACCTGTGTCAGGTGCAGGGGTTCAGGCATTTCCCTGGGGCTGGTACAGGCCAGACACGGAGGGAGGAGGGTGGGCAATGTGCTGCAGGGGGTTTAATGAGCGCTGGGCCCCTCCCCTGTGTTCTGAACCAGCTTGGAGAGGGGGAGGGGCAGGGTCATGACCCCTCCCTCTCCCCCCCCCCCCCTTTTCTCAGGGCTTCCCAGTAAAACCAGTGAAGACAATGGGAGGAGCCGTTATGGTGGGGGAGGGGCTTGAGAGCCTTTTATTGGGGTGAGGGGGGGGCTGGAAACCCCTTTGGTGGGGGGGAGGGGCCCAGAACCACTTTACCCCATGAGAGAGGGGCAGTGCAGGTCAGGAGGGTGACTCCCCCTCTTTGGGGGTTTCCCCACTCGGGGGACTCTCCTCTCCCTCTCCCTCCCCCTCCTCTGGCCCCTCCCGCTCCATCCGCTCCCGGTAATTCCTCTGGAAGAAGCCGCACTGTGGGGGAGGGGCAGGGTAAGAATGGAGGGGAGGGGCACCCCAAAAGTGGGGTTCACCCCTCCACCACTCACAGAGCCCCCCCTCCTCACCTTGGCGAGGCCGAGGACGATGAGGAGGAGAAGGAGCAGCCCCCCCACCCCTCCCCCCACGTAGCCGGGGAGAGGGTTGACTTCCCACAGCAGTTCGACCTCCGTGACCCCCTAAAACGGGGGGGAGGGGTCAAGGTCAGGCGTGGGGGAGGGGCTGCCCCATAAATTGGAGCAGCCCCTTCCCCACAATTACCTGCAAAGAGAAGAACTGTGGCGTGGCTTCCAAATAGACCCCTCCCCATCCCAGAGCCCCTCCCTCTATAGACCCAGAGCCCCTCCCTCCATTACCTGGGCTCGCAGGAATTGGGGCGTGGCCAGAAAGGGCGGGACCAGAGTGAGCCAGAGGGCGGAGCAAAAGTGGGAGTGGGCGGGTCCCTGTGGTGGGGGAGGGGTTAGAGGGGGGAAGGGTTTTGGGGTGGGGGAGGGGTGGGGGCGGGGGTACCTGGCTGTGGGGGAGGGGCCGCAGGGCAGCGCTGACGGTGACCCCCACAGGGACCCCCGGGGTCAGCTGGGCTGGGGGGCAGCGGAACAGCCTCAGGTGGGGGGTGGAGCAAGTCTGGGGGTGGGAGGGGTGGGACCCCAAAGTTAGGGCCCTGCCCCTCCCCCACCGTGAGGGGGGCACTCTCCAGTGCCCCACAACTGTGGGGCCCCCAGAGCACCCCCACATTGGGATCTCCCTGCCTCAGAGCACCCCTGTATGGGGGTCCCCCCACACCCTGTAGCACACCCCAATTGCAACCTGATATTGAGGTCCCCCCACCCCCCCTCACCTCGGCGATGCTCCTGTTCAGCTCCTGCCCCACAGCATCCCCCAACTGCGGCTCCACGGCCACACAAGGGCCCCCCAGATCCTGTGGGGCAGGGGGTGAGTTGGGGGGCAAGGGTGGAGCTGGGGTCAAGGGGGATTGGGGGCAGGGGGGTGAACTGGGGGCAGGGATCAAGGGGTCAGTAAGGGAAGGGGTTATTTGGAGGATAGGGGGTCACATGGGGTTCAAGGAGGAGTAGAAGGCAGGAAGGACTTTTGAGGGGCAGGAGGGAGTTGGGGGACAGGCATCAGCTGGAGAGCAGGGGTTGAGCTGGGGGAAGGGGGTCCTGCCCCTTGGATCTGGGGGGGAGGGGCTCAGAGGGGCACCCTATGGGGCAGAGCCCCCCACTCACCACTTGCACTTGGGAGGCAGCCACGGACACGCCGTGGGGCAGCACCTGGGGCAGGAGGACAAAGGGCGTCGCCTGCGGTTTCGGGCTGCCCGGGGTGGGGGCATGGAGAAGCTCCACCTGTGGGGCAGAGCTGGGGGTCAGCGAGGGCTGTGGGGCAGATGGATGGGGGGGTCACTCAGGGGGCTCACCCGATAGTGGTGCCTCAGTGTCTTGTTGTGGGGCTGGGGGGGGGGGGGAAGTTGAGGGGGGGGGTGGAGTCTTCTTGCCTGTGTGTGGGGCAGGTGGGGATCAGTGGGGCCCAGATGTCTGGGCCCCCCCAAATCCATGGAGCAGGAACGTGTGGGGCTCACCAGGAGGCCACAAGGTCGAGGACAAAGTGGACAGGGACATCCCAGGATTTTGCGTTGTCCCCCAGGGTGACGTTGGGCTCATTCTCGCTATGGGGCAGGTAAGACCCACAGGTGTCACCTCCCTGCCCCACAGCACTCCACGGACCTATCCCCGCCCCACAGATCCCACCTGCTCACAGTCGCTGTCAGCCCCACGGATTTCCCCCACGTGGCATTTTGCTGGAGGTCAAAGGTCACCTCCACCATTACCTGGCGTTGGGTAGAGTTGGGGTGAGTTGGGGGGCTACCCCACAGCAACCCCTGGCCCCAGGGTGTGGCCCCACAGATCTCACCTGCCAGCCAGCACGGAGGATGGGGTAGCTGAGGTTGCAGGAGAGGCCCCACAGCTGCCCCTCGGCACCCTGGGCATCCCAGCAGGTGATGGGCACTGGGGCAGAGGCCTGGGGGGAGATGGGGGGCTGGGATCTGTGGGCTCCAAACCCCCATGTCCCTCCCCTGCCCTCCCTCCCCCCATATTTTGGGGTCCCCATGTGGGGCACCTCACATACCTGGCTGGCCCGGGCCCACCGATAGGAGACACCCGGGGGGTGCTGCACTTGTAGGGCCGCCCGATAGGCATCTTCCCTCCTGTTGTCCACAATCAGCTGAACCCTCAGTTCAGCACTGGGAATCCCCAAAACAGCTGCGTCCCCCGGCACCACCCTGACCCCCAAGTCGGCTTCGCACACCTCATCGTCCCCACAGTTCTGCTCGAAGGGGATCTATGGGGCAGGGAAAGAAGGGGGTGGGTTAATTTTGGGGGACCCCACCCACAGTGCCCCACATCCCAGCGCCTCTGTGGTGTTACCTCGACCCACGTGGGGCCAGTGCTGGGAGGCAGGATGGGCCCTGGGGGGTCCCTGTCAGGCAGGGCGATGGTGACTCTGGCACGGATAGGGGTGACAAAGTCCTCGAGGCAGGGCTGGGGCACAAGGTGTATAAGGTTGGGGGGCACCCCAGAAGTAGGGGGTAACACCCCAGCCACACTCTGGAAGTGTGGGTCCTCCACACCCAAAACTACGTTCTTCCCCTCAAGTACTGGTTCCCCTCTGCCCCTCAAGTGTGGGTCCCGTCCCCCAGATGTGGGTCTCACCCCCATCCCAAAGTTGGATCCCATCCCCCAAGTGTGGGTTCTGCCTCCCAAATTGTGCGCCTCACCCCCCACCACAAAGTGGTATCTCATCCCCTAAATGTGGATCTTGCCCCCCAAGTGTGGATCCCACCCCTCCACGTGTGGATTCTGCACCCACAAATGTGTTTCCCTCCCCCCAAAGTGTGGATCTTGGCCCCCCAAGTGTGGGTCCCACACCCCAAGTATAGGTCCCACCCCCCCCAAGTGTGGATCCCACCCCTCCACATGTGGATTCCGCCCCTACAAGTGTGGATACCTCCCTACCAAGTGTGGATCTTATCCCCATCAAGTGTGGCTCATGCCCCCCCAAGTGTGGATCACGCCCCCCAAGTGTAGGTCCCACCCCTAAGTGTGGATCCTGGCCCCAGGAGTGGGTCCCTACCAGCACCCTCAGTTCCTTGCTCTGGCAGTTCAGCCCCGGCTGCATCTCCCCGTCCCAGCTCCGCTGCCCCTCCCCGAAATCCCCCCGACCTTGTGCCCGCTGCGGGTCAACGTCCACCTGGAAGGTCACGGGGGTCAGCAGGCCACCTGGAGGTCAATGGCAGGGTGAAAAGTCAGTAACCCCCACAGCACCTCCTGGAGCCCCCCCAGGCACCCCTCCCCGGACCTGGGCGGTGCAGGCAGAGCTGGAGGGTGACAATGGTGGCAATGGTGACATCGGAACAGTCGACCCCACGGGTTGAGATCACGGGAGGGTCAAAGGTCAAGTTGGTGGTGACCCTCAGCACTGGGCGGGACCTGCAGGGGAGGGGACATGGGGGAGGGGACATATCAGGGGTGGCACTGGCTGTGTCACCACCCCGTGTCCTTCCATGTACCCCATGTCTCCCCAGTGTCCTTCTCCCCTGAACTTACCCCCATGCACTTGTCCCCACCGCCGCCTTCATGTCTCCATCCCTGTGTCCCCATGCCTGCATCTCCGTCCCCCCATCCCCATCCCCATGTCCCTGTCCCCGCCCTCGTGTCCCCATCCCCATGTCCCCACCCCTACGTCCTCATCCAACCCTGTGTCCCCATCCCACTATCACCACCCATGTCTCCATGTCCTTGTCTCATGTCTCTATGTTCTTGTCCCATGTCCCCACCCCCACATTCCCATCTCCATGACTCCATTACCATCTGTCCCCATCCCCATGTCTCCACATCTCCATTCCCCTCTCCAACCCCACTGGGTCCCTGTGTCCCCACTCTGTGTCCCCATCTCCACCCCCATGGCCTTGCCTCCAACCCCGTGCCCCTATCACTCTCCCCACAACCCCACATTCATGTCCCCATCACCGTCTCTGTCCCCACCTCCACACCCCCATGTCCCCATGTCCTCACCTCCACCCCATGTCCCCTACGTCCCCCTCCATGTCACCTCATCACCACGACGTGTCCCTCCATCCCCACTGCCATGTCTGCCAGCCCATCCCCCGTCAGGTCCAGGCCCCCGGCCACCGCCTGCCCAAAAAAACGCCCCAGGGCCACCACGTCCCCCTGCAGCCTCTGAGGGGGGAGAGGACACCTCAGCCCCTGATGTCCCCTCCCCCCTGGGTGGGGGTCTGCTCCCCCTTGTCCCCCAGGTCCCACCTGGCGGGGGTGGAGCTCTACTCCCCTGGGATGCCCCCAAAAGATGTAGACAGCCCCACGCTCCTCGTCCTCCAGCGGGGCCCCCACGGCCACCTCTGGCAGGTTGTCACCGTCCAGGTCTCCCAGGGTGGCCAGTGACGCCCCGAAACGGCCCAAGGGGTGACCTGGAGCACCATAAAGCTGCCCAGAGGGGTGCAGGGCATCCTGGGGGCACAAGGACATTATGAGGATCCCCTTGGCCAACCCCAATCCCATGAACCTTGGGTGGGGGTCACTGTGGTTACCCCATCGTCGCCAAGCTGGTGGCACTGTGATGACCCCGCATCTCTGGTTGGGGGTCACCCCGGTCTTGCCAGGACTCTGGTCACCCCGGTCCTGGTCACCTTTAGCTGTTGTTACCCCTGATCACTCCAGTACCACATTCCTCAGGATGGGGTCACCCTGGTCACCTTCATCCCACCCTCCCTGGGTTGGGGTCCTCCTGGTCACCCCCACCCCATGGGCTTGGCTTGGGGTTACCACAGTCACCCAAAGTCCCTGGGCTGGTGTCCCCCATGGCCATGTGCCCCTCACTTCTGGGGGTTGGTGGTGACCCCAGGGTGAGGGTGCCCCCCTTACCTCCTCCCACCTGTACAGGTGCACTCGTCCTCCCCAGCGCCCATCGTAGTGGTTGGGGGCCCCCACCAGCAGTGCCACCGTCCCCCCACCCTGGTCCAGGGCGCAGAGGGTGGCCCCGAAATAGGACCCCACCTGTGGAGGGACATCCGTGTCAATGGGGGGGTGGGAGCACCCTTGGGGATCATGTGTCACAGGGCCCTCCTCCATGGCACAGAGGGCATCCCTGAATTAGGACCCCACCTGTGAGGGGACACTTGTGTCACATGGTGAGAGTGGGGACACCCAGAAGTACCCTGTCCCCCCATACCTGCTCCCCTTCGAGGGTCTGCAGCACCTTCCAGTCCCCGGTGGCTTCAGGGACCTCAAAGAGGATGACCCCACCCACGTAGAGGTGACGGGGGGCACCTGCAGCCACCATCGCCCGGCCGGAGATGCGCAGCCCGGCCACGGCGTAGCCTGGGGGGCAGTGGGGCACCAGGGTCACCAGGGTCATCCTGGTCCCCAGGGTTGGGGTCACTTTGGTCACCATGTGTCCCTGGCCTGGGGTCACCAGGGTCAAGGTGGTCACCAAGGTGTGATGACCTGGTCACTCTGAGCTTTGGGATGGGGTCTCAATGGTAACCCTGGGTTAGGGTCACCATTATCACCTGCTCCTCAAGTTGGGGTCTCCTGGTTCACCCCCCTGCACTGACATGGGGCCACCATGGTCATCCTGGTCCCTGGTTGGGTCTGAACCCCCGCCATGATCCCACTTCCCACCCGTGCTGAACCCTCCAACCCAGAGTCTCCCCCCTGCAAGATTGTCCCTCCCCCAACTCCCTCAACCCGTGTCCCACACATTCAACCCCTCCCCCACTCCATCCCCCTGATTAACCTCTCCCCCCAATTAACTCCCGTTCCCCTCACCTATTGACCCCTCCTCCATCCATATAATCCCTCCCCCATCCCTAATCAACCTCTCCCCTCTAATTAACCCCTCTCACCCAGGTACCCCTCGGGCCTGCTCTCCTTTGGGTGGGGGTTGGGCACGAAGGTCTCGTTCTCCTGCAGCTCCAGCAGCTCCAGCAGCCCCCCCGCCCAGTTATCAGCCCCTACTGCCCCCGTCACCCACCGGCCCTGGGGAGAGGGGGGAGAGGGTCATCACAAGGACACCCCTCCCCCCCAACCCTTCTCTCCCCAGCCCACCTGGATGACGTCAACGCTGATCCCGCTGGAGCACATCTCCAGGTGGAAACTGTGCAGCTGGGTGGTACCTGGGGGGAGAGGAGGGGAGAAGGTTAACTGGGGGAGAGGGGACTGGGGGGTATCAGACTTGAGGGTGGGGGAGGTGTTAATTGGGGTGAGGGAGGGGCTAATTGGGAAAGAAGGGGCTAATTGGGTGGCAGGTGGGGTGCAACCCCCAGCCAATTTTGGGGCTCCTTCTACCTTGCAGTCGGGCTTCTGGGGAGGGGGAGGTGTTGACTGGGGAAGTGGGGGTGCTGGGGTACCCTCGATGTCGTAGAGCCGCGCCTGCAACTCCTGGAAGAGGCCGCGGAGCCGCTCGAAGCTCTCGAGCACCTTCACGAAGCCAGGTCCGGAGGCGAATTGCTGCAGGTAGCGCTTTGTGTCGGGGCTGTCAAAATTGTTCCCCACCTGTGCTGGGAGGGGTGGGCGTTGCTGGGGTGGGGGGTGGATGTTGTCCATCCCCTCCATCCACCTCCCACCCTCCCCATCCCAGCACCTCAGGATGGGGCAGCCACAGCCACGCCCGCCCAGGGCCACGCCCACTATGAACACACCCACCTGAGCCATTCTGCCAATCCCACCATGACCACATCCACTTGTGATCTGTTTTGCCTCACCCTCAAAGGGCCATACCCCTAAGCTACGCCTGACCACACCCACTCGCGACCATGCCCACATCAACTACACCCACCATGCTCAGCTCCACCAAACCCTCTCCTGGCCACACCCACCACCGCAACTCATTGCCGCACCCACCACTGGTCATGCCCACTGTGACCATGCCCACCCCAATCACACCTACTTACCACTCCCACCCAATAACACACCCAGTCATGACCATTGCCACAGTGGCCATGACCACACAATGACCACACCCACACAATGGCCAAGCCCACACCATGGCCATGCCTACACAATGACCACACCCACATAATGGCCACTCCCACACAATGACCACACCCACACAATGGCCTCACCCACACAATGGCCACTCCTACATAATGGCTACACCCACACCATGACCACACCCACACCATGGCCACATCTACACCATGACCACTCCCACACAATGGCCATGCCGACACCACTACCAGTCCCACCATAACCACGCCAACACCTGACCGTGCCCACCATGTCCAGCTCC
Source organism: Corapipo altera (assembly GCF_003945725.1). Taxonomy (NCBI): domain Eukaryota; kingdom Metazoa; phylum Chordata; class Aves; order Passeriformes; family Pipridae; genus Corapipo; species Corapipo altera. Next base: position 13,276 of record NW_020885456.1, read on the forward strand.
ATCATGGCCTCACAGCCACACCCACCACCGCCACACCCCTGCCCACCCACCCCGATGACGTAGCGATGGATCCCGCGCTCCTCGGCCACGTCCAGGGCCTTTGGGTCGTGGTCGGTGGCGTCGCCATCAGTGATCATCACCAGGACCCGCCGTGCCCCCGGCCGCGCCCCCGCCTCCTCCGAGAACAGCTCCTTCCTGCAGCCACGGGGCACTGATGGGGCTGCAGTGGGGAGCACCGGGCGGGTGGGGGGCACCAGCCCCTGCTGGTTCTGGGGGGCAGGGGCACTGGGGGTTGGGGGGGGTTGAGGGGCTGGGGCACAGTGGGGCCTGAGGGTAATTGGGGATTTTGGGGTGTGGTGGGGGCTGGGGGGGGCACAGTGGGGGGTGCAGGGAGGGCTGGGAGGTCATTATGGGTTTGGGGACTGGGGGTAGCAGTAGGGTGCTGTGGTGTGGTTACGGGGCAGATTCAGAGGACAGGGAGGGGGGTGCTGAGGGTGTTGGAAGGCAGCCCCGGGCAGCAGTGGGGCTGGGGGCACTCAGTGCACAGCTGGGGGGGCACTGGGGCTCAGTAGGTGGCACTGGGGGGGCAGCAGGGGGGCAACAGCGGAACAGTAGTGAGGTAGAGGAGGGGCAGTGGGGGAACAGCAGGGGGACAATGGGGTGCTGGGTGGTGGGGAGCAGCCAAGGGATAGCATTGGGGTACAGGCGGGTGCTGGAGGGTGGCAGTGGGGTGCAGCGGTGCACAGGGGCAGCAATCAGTGGGGTGCAGTGGGGTGGGGCAGAAGTGGGGCAAAGGGGGAGTGGAGAGTGGCAGTGGGGTGCAATGGGGATCAGGGTGGTTCTGGGGGCCAGCAGTGGGGGTGCTGCCCTGCTGTGGGGGTGGCAGTGGGGCACGGAGATGGCATTAGGAGGGCAGTGCTGCAGGGTGGTGAGAGGGAGCGGAGGACGGTGTGGGGCATAAGGGGTGGCCAGGACAGGGGGGGACAGTGGAGGGCAGCGGGGGGCAGTGGGGCAGCTGTGGGG
>NW_020885457.1:0-5819 GCF_003945725.1 Corapipo altera
CACTGGGATCTCCCCCCTCCCAGTTCTCAGCCTTGCAGGCTCAATTAGGCTCACCCAGGCTGGGTTCTGTGGCTCCACACAGCGTTGCCGGGGTAGGAAAACCTCTGGAGCCTCGTTGCTGGCTGGAAAAGCCCCCGTGGTGAGGCAGCCAGATGTGGCCAGATGTGGGAGCTCCCAGCTGGGCTACCAGCACACCTCTGGAGTGCTCCTGGCTTGGCCTGGCAGCAGGGGAGGTTCAGGGAGGAGGAAACCACTGATGGGCACTAAGAAATGTTGGGAATGAGGGTGGTTTGAGCCAGGACAGTGTTAAGGGGAATTCTCTTCCCGCCCTGGGGATGGGATGCCTGCAGAGCAGGGACATGGTCTGAATGGCACCCACTGCTGCTCCTGTGCCCCACAGCACCTTCAGTGCTCTGGGGTCCTGCCTGGTCCTTCCCAGCAGAAAAGCTGCATTTAGGGCTCCTGGACTCCCACTTGGACCCACTGGACATCATCCTGATGCCCTCTCCACCAGCCACACCCACCTGAGGTGACCCTTCAGGGCCCACCTGAGGGGGCTCCAAGAGCTCTGGTGGCATCCCAGCCCTTGCTGCTGGCTTGGCCATCCCTGGTCACCCACCCAGGCCCCCGGTGGGCACAGCCAGGCTGCTCCCCAGGGCAGGGGGTTGGCACCACAACCTGCAAATCCTTTGGCCACAAAGCCAAGAGGAAGAGCCAGGAGCAGGACTGAGGAGAAGTGACCACCAGGGACAGCACAGAGGGCACGGGATGGAGCTGATGGGCAGGGCTGGGAGCTGGGCATCACCAGAGACCACATCAAACCAGCAGGGACTGGCTCTGCAGGGCCAAACAAAGGCTTGGAGGGGTCACTGCCCGTGACTCCACATCCAGGGGATGTTCCATGGCTCTTGCCTGGCTCCCAGGATGTGGGAAGAGCCTTTGTGCTGCAGGAGGGTCACGGGGAGACCTCACACGTGGCTTCAGCCTGGGGGCAAGGGGTGGATTGGTCCCTCCTGGTGCACAGAAAGGCTTGGGTTGGGTTGGTTGCTCCTTTCCTGGCTTGGAAGGGCAGCAAGGAGGACATTCCCTGCTCGGCCTTGTGCCCAACTGCTCGTTTTTCCCAGCAAAGTCACTCACAGCCTTGTTTTGGCCCTTCCCTTCCACCCACTTTTGTTTTACGGGGTCCAGGGTGGGAATGTCATTGTTGGCCCATCCTGGAGGACTCCAAGCAGGTGACCAGACCTGGGGGCACGTGGTGACAGTGCTCTGGCAATGCCAGAGCCCCCCCAGGACCACCAGGTAACAGACCTGCTGGTCCTGAGCCTTTACAATAAAAAGGAGAAGGTCTTTTTCTGGGTGCTTAAGCCAAGACATGGGGTGTCCTAAATCCAGTTTCAAAGTAACAACATGACTCTGGCTGTCACTTGGTCACTGGGAGTGACCAGATGCACCCAGAGAGGTCCTGGATGCAGGACAGAACATCTTCTGTCCCTCAGCCACGGGATTGGGCTCTTTCAGGGCCAAGTGAGAGTTCAAAGGCACCTCCAAAGTCTTTGCTTCCCCTTTTCTGCTTCCCTTCCAAGAGCTACTAAGGGACAACTAATTCAAACCCCAAATTCCCAGGGCTCCTGGCCCCGTGGGAAGGGGACTTCACCCCCTCTGCCACTTCCTCAGGAGGGGCAGCTCCGATCCCTGCTCCGTGTGAGCAGCGACAGGACCTGAGGGAAGGGCTGGAGCTTTGTCAGGAGAGGGTTAGGTTGGATCTCAGGAAGAGGTTGGATCTCAGGAAAAGGGCTCCCCAGGGCAGTGGTCACAGCCCCAAGGCTGCCAGAGCTCCAGGAGTGTTTGGACAATGTTCTCCGGGATTGTTGGGGTGTCCTGAGCAGGGCCAGGAGTTGGGCTGATGACCCCTGTGGGTCCCTTCCCGCTCGGGATATTCCATAATCCTGTGATTCCATCAGCAAGATCTGAGCTGCAGGAGAAAGAGGCTCCTTCTGCAGCTGCCTCCAGCCCTCGTGCTCTGAGCAAATCCATCCCATCGGGGCAAAGGGTGTTAAAAACACGAGGTGTGCCCCTGCCCTGCCTGGCAGAACTCCCACACAGATGCTGATCCTGTGGGATGCTGATATCTCTGGGAATAACATCTGAGACAGGCAGTTGGATATCTCTGGGAATAACATCTGCCTGCAGAGCTCCTGCCAGGTCCCAGCGGCCCCAAAAGGCAGAGGAAGGGGAGGAAGAGGATGGTGGGAAGGGCTTAGTGGTTCCTCAGTGATCCCAAAGAGCAGCTGAGGGGAAGGAAAGGGGGGAAGGAAAGGGGAGAAGGAAAGAGGGAAGGAGGGAAGGAAAGGAAAAAGGAAGGAAGGAAGGAGAAAGGGAAGGAGAAAGGGAAGGAGGGAAGCAAAGGAGGGAAGGAAAGGAGGGAAGGAAAGGAGAAAGGAAAGAAGGAAGGAGGGAAGGAGGGGAGGGAAGGAGGGAGGGAGGGAGGAAGGGAGGAAGGGAAGGAAAAAGAGAGGAAAGGAAGGAGGAAGGGAGAAAGAGAGGAAGGAAGGAAGGAAGGAAAGCAGGGGAAAAAGGGAGAGGAAGAAAGGAGAGGGAAGGAAACAGGGAGAAGGAGAGGGGGAAAAGGAAAAGGAGGAATAGGAAAAGGGAGGAAGGAAGGAAGGAAGGAAGGAAGGAAAGGGAGGGGAAGGAGCTGCCCCATCCCACTGGCACCCACAACCTGCAAACTGGTGCTCAGGACGGCCAGTGGAGCCTTCCCAGTGCTGCTTCCCACCCTGGTGAGAAGGACAGAGAGGAGGAAAAGCTGCAGGTTCCAGGGGGCTGGAGGGACAGGGAGGGGTGTCAGATGCAAAGCCCTTCTTCAGCCAAGAGCTGACCAGGGAGAGCAGCTGGAAGAGCCCAAAACGAGCCAGAAAGGCCACACTTTGGGAAAGCAAACAAGGCAAAAGTCCAGGGAGGGAAAGGTGACAGAAAACCAGCCTGGATGTGGAGCTGGAGGAAGTTTTGAGCTGGGGAGCAAGAGGCAGGGGGACCTCGCCCTCTCCTCGGAGCTCTTGGCTTGAAGTCGCTCCCAGCAGCTGCCACGTGTTCTCTGGGAGGTTTTGTTTGGAGCAGGAGCCACATCTGGCTTGTAAAACCTTCAATCCCTGTGGAATTCACTGAGGCACAGGATGGAGAGCGGGAAATGAGGGTCAGGCTGTCTGTCCCTGAGCAGCAGCAACGCCCCGGGTGAGCTCGTGGAGCCAACCCCACCCTCTGATCCCATCACAGCATCTCCTGGAAGAGCAGGAACCATCCCAGCAGCCTCAGGGGTGGGATCAGGGTTGGGATGGAGCTCTGTGGGGTTTGCACCGGGGCTGGCTTATCCCAAAACTCTGCCTGGGCTCCAAACCCAGCGAGCAGGAGAGGCCTGGAATGCGGTCGCCTTGCCCAGAGGTAAAACCAACAGCTGGATTTCCAAAGAAACCCTTGGAAAAGCCCCTTTTAGGTCCCTTTCCCAAGGGACAGCAACCCCCCATGTTGCTGTGACAGGGGAGTGCCTCTGCTTGCATCAATCAATATTCAACGTGGTTTGTGCAGGTAAAACCCACAAATAATCAAGTAAAATGTTCCTTCCAAGACTAAGTCATTGTACTGGGGCCAACGAAGGTACAGTGAACAATGAATTGCTAATGTGCAAAAACAACACCAGAAATGGAATCCAGAGGTTTTGGCATGACAAACACATCAATTCTAAGCTCACCACAGAGTTCATGTTCAGAAGGATAATCCATTTTTTTTCAAAAAAAAGGTGTCTTAGAACCTTTCTAAGGAACAGGAAGCTTTGTCTGTATTTAGTTGCTGTTTTACTGATCCTATTAGTGGTTAAAAAGAAACTGCTGGCGCAGGTTTTTCCATAAAAACAAGAGGAGCTGTTCATGCAAAGGCGTTCCCAGGAAAACAAGAGTGTCCCCTGCCAGGTCCCACCATCCCCCAAAGGCAGAGGAAGGGGAGGAAGAGGATGGTGGGAAGGGCTTGGTGGTTCCTCAGTGATCCCAAAGAGCAGCTCAGAGGAAGGAAAGGGGGGAAGGAAGAAAGGAAAGGGGAGAAGGAAGGAGGGAAGGAAAGGAGGGAAGGGGAAAAGGAAAAAGGGAAGCAAAGGAGGAACAGAAGGAGGGAATGAGAAAAGGAAGGAGGGAAGGAAAGGAGAAAAGAAAGAAGGAAGGAGGGAAGGAGGTGAGGGAAGGAGGGAGGGAAAGAGGGAGGGAGGGAAGGAGGGAAAGAAAGGAGGGAAGAAAAGGAGAAAGGAAAGAAGGAAGGAGGGAAGGAAGGAAAGTGGGGGAGGGAAGGAGGTAAGGAAAGAAGGGAGGGGGGAGGGAGGAAGGAAGGAAGGGAAGGAAGGAAGGAAGGGAAGGAAGGAAGGGAAGGAAAGGAGGGAGGGAAGGAGAGAGGAAGGGAAGGAGGAAGAGAGGGTGGGAGGAAGGAAGGAAGGAAGGAAAGTTAGGAAGAAAGGGAGAGGAAGAAAGGAGGGGGAAGAAAGGAGGGGGAAGGAAACAGGGGGAAGGAGAGGGGGAAAAGGAAAAGGAGGAAGAGGAAAAGGGGGGAAGGAAGGAAGGAAGTAATGGGAGGGGAAAGAGGGTCTCCTTGGGTCTCCTTGGCCCCAACCACCACCCCCCAAAGTGGCAGAGGGACCCGAGGGGGACACTCACTGGCTGAGAAGGTGGCTTCGGTGTGGACAGGAGGGGTGGAGGGCAGGAAGGGCGGGTACCCCACGAAGAAGGAGCGCAGGGAGCGCTCAGCCAGGAGGGGGGAGCGCTGGGCTGGGATGTTCTCGCAGCTCCCCACGCTGTTGTGGATCTTGAGGTTCAGGGGCTTGTTCTTCTTCTTCACTCTGGGGGAAAAAAAGGAGAGAAAAGTGAGTTTTGGGGTGGTTTGGGTGAGGAGGATGGGCCAAGGGACCAGTGGCACCTGTAAGATGGGGGGGTTCCTGAGCCTGGGAGAATTAAAGCCGTTTCCCTACGAGGACTTCCAAACCCTCTCCGCCACCAAAACGAAGGGAATCCTCACTAAGGAACACTCCAAAGCTTTTCATCTTGCAAAACCTGGCTGTAAACAGTCTGTTGGCCCAAAAGCCCATCACCCCCAGCCTCACTGACCTTATCACATCCCCTAAATCCACCTACATTTAATGCCACCTACACTTAATGCCACCTACATTTAGTGTCACCTACATCCCTGTTAGGGCCCAAGCAGGAGAACTGAGTCCAAGGAAGGACTGGGCTGCAGAGGGGCACAGGAACAGCCCCAGTGGAATCCCAGGAAGCAGAACAGTGGTGTGGACAAGGCTGAGCACCGGAGATGTTCCTCAGAACATCTTGGACACCCTCCTCTCCCTCATCAGCCCAGTTTTCCGCCTGCCTTGTGCTGTGACAAGGACCAGCCACCCCAGATGGGCCCAGAGGGGTCGGGATGTGGGTTCCTGGCACCACAGAGCCCCCCTGGCTCAGCCCCTCCCATCCCAATGGCACGGGGAGGAGATCCCAAAACAGCCCCTGGGAAAGGCAGCTCAGTCCCTCTGGAGATGTGCAGGATTTGGGGCTGAGATCCTTGGAGCACAGTCATGGTCATCAGGGACTCCTGGAATACAATATTCCATATATAGTCCATCAAATACTCCATACATTCCCAGCTGGAGCACTGTGTCCAGCCCTGGGAACAGCACAGGGAGGACGTGGAGCTGCTGGAGAGAGTCCAGGGGAGGCCCCGGAGATGCTGCCAGGGCTGGAGCCCCTCTGCTCTGGAGCCAGGCTGGGAGAGCTGGGGGGGTTCACCTGGAC
>NW_020885457.1:8819-14293 GCF_003945725.1 Corapipo altera
CCGCTCGGCCCGGCCGGGGGCAGCGGCAGGAGGCGGCTCGGCGGCCTCCTGTGCCCGGCCGGGCCGGGCCGTTCTCTGCGGGGCTCGGGCGGCGGGGCCGGGCAGCGGGCTGTCCGCTGGGCCTCGCCCGGCGCCGCCGCTCCCGTGCCCGGCCCGCGGAGGTGCCCGGGGTGGCCGGTTCCCTTGGGGGTGGCCGGGGGTGCCTGGTCCCCCCGGGGGTGGCCGCTCCCCGCGAGCCCGCCGCGATCGCCCCGTGCCGTTGGCAACCGCCGGCCCCTGCCCGGCTCCTCGGGCCGCCGTGTGTCAGCTCCACTCCGCTGCCCTTGTGCGCGGGGCCGAATTCCCGTGCCTTTTATACGTGGGGCTTGTTAAGGCTTTTTATTGACATGGTGTTGCGGCTTTAATTGCGCCTCCTCCCCTTGTTCCTCTTAACAGTCGTGTTCTTTCACTGGGATCTGAGCAGATGTTGCCCTTCCTTGGTAAGTGCTTTGCCCCCCGACATGGAGCTTAAATGTGTGCATCGAAGTTGTTCCTGCTCTTGTTGGTTTTTTATCAGCAAATGAGACCTGGTGTTTCTTCACATCTCTGCACAGGAAACTGATTTCTTTCCTTTCCGTGCACACTTCCCTCGCTGGGGGAAGGTTGGGTGTGAGCTTGTAACTGTTGCAGGCTTCAAGTGTTATAGGCGCTTTCCTGTGTGCTTCACCTGTTTGGTTGGTTGTGTGATGTAGCCGTGTCAATAAGGCTTTCTGTTGGAAGAAAGGAGCCTCTCTAGTGAATCATGTCAGGTAGTGCTGAGTGTGGAGGTGCAGCTTGGCTTTCTGGTGAATATAAAGGCACGTTTAGATTCCTTGGTGAGTCCACTGGGAAGGGACAGAGCGTGACAGGTTTCTTGTAGTACCTGTCATGCTCTGAGCTGTAGATAAAGAGCTGAGCTGCCTTTTGTCTGTTACTAAAGCACGTGGTATTTGAAAATGAACTTTTTTGATGGAGGTGAAGGAGTTTTTATGAAGGAGCGCTTGTGAACTCGGGGGGGGGGAGGAGGCTGACATCTGATACCTGCTTTGCTTCAGCTGTTACTGATCGCTGTGGTTTGGGAGATAGAAGTGGTGCTTTCTTTCGTAGCACAGGAAACACTGAGCTGTAAGTGTTGAAACTTTGTGCAGATAAGTGAAGGCGGGGCACGAGGGTCTAGAATGCTTCAGTGACAAGTGCTTCTGTGCCTGCTTTGGAGCTTGGGGAGGGGACAGAGGGGCACAAACAGTGGTGTTGACCAAACCATGTTGTTTTTTGAGTGATTGCACTAAAAGGTGCTCTTGTCCTACTTCACTTTATAGGAGTGATATACAGAGGGCCAAGCTGAGTTCTCTTGCTGGCAGTGCTGTAGGTGCCTGTCTAGGATGCTGTTAATATTCATTACATTAACTGCACTAGCAATTATTAAAATATCACTGTTAACCTGCTTAAGTAACCTGCCATGCAACCCACTAATGATACCATGGAGGTGGAGTAGGTCAGCTTGATAAGCTCTCGTTGTATTTTATTTATTTTTTACATAAAACCAGCCATCTGCAGCTGGAGGAGACAGAAATGGAGCGTGCCCAGGCTTCTGAAATAGAGGATACAATATTTTATCTCAGATCTCAATCCACCTACGTGCAGCCCAGGATGGTGGAGAGAAGTATGTTGTCAGCTTTCAGGAGTAGGAGGAACGGGGCTGTGCTGTGCTTTGCTGGCAATTAACCTGGAAAAAAGGAGTAACTTAAGGAGAGGGGATCGTTGGGCTGCTGGAGTAACGGGCAAGTCTGCTGTAGCAAGGAAGAGGAGCTGGGTTAGCAACCAGCCCAGAGCTCAGGATCTCTTCACCTGCAGAGATCAAAAGGCTGTGATGGCTGTTCCTGCCCTGGTGGCTTCCTACTGGGAAGTGTAACTGGATATAAGGAGATAGGACTCTTCTACTTGCTGTCGGTGGTGCCTTCCAGGGCACGTGACTCCAAATAGTGCATTAGAGCTTATCAAATGCTGTGAACTAGAATGAGACGTCCAGATACTTCAACATGCACTTGTTTCATAGTATCTTTCGCTGGCTGAGTCAAAGTAATGTCACGTTTCCTTCAAAATAACCTTTTAGGTGCTGAAATGTCTGAGCCAGGACGTGCAACTGTTCTGCATTTGTCTCTAGCCTGGGTTGCTGGTGGTGTAAAGAGCTGCCTGTTAGATCCCATATGGGTTTGAAACTCTGAGAAATGAGCTTCATGACTTGTGATTCCACCCCCCCTCCTAGATATCCGTGCTGTAACTTCCCAGTGCTGTCAGGAAAACTTCAGGAATGTGCCCAGTGCTCAATTCGTGCTGTGATCCTGTGAATTAACTGGACTGTTAAAAGACAACTGTTTCTTTCTACGTAATGCTTCACAATTTCAGGCTGACTGAGTGGCTTTCATGGAAGACCTCAAAGTGGAGCTGATGGTAATTCTGGAATTTGAAATGCTGACTTTTCACCGAGAGCTCAGCTCCTGGTGCTTTAACAGCTTCTCCCTTGGATGGTGCAGGGTTGCTGTGTCCAGACTGGTGCATCGACTTGCCTACGTGTCAGCTGCTTGTGGGATGGGCAGAGGTCACAAACCACAGCCTCCTTTGGTGTGAACTGTCCTTATTCAGAGTGTATTTTTCAGCAGAACAGCCACAACTCTGCCCTTGCTTTGGGGGGAGCAGCTGAGAAGCTCTGACAGGATGGACTTGATGCCGTAGAAATCTAATGGTGAACTGGAGCATGAGTGGCCCTGACCTGTTCTTCCCCTCATCTGATTAGTAGTTTCTGGTGGTGGTGTGAGGGAGGTGAACCCCAGCTGGCTGTAGTGATTCCAGGGGTAATGTTTCATCCTGTAAGGAAGCCTCGAGTCTGTCCCTGCTGCTCAGAGCTACAGGGAGTAGCAGCAGGGAAGAAATGTGCGTGATCTTGTTGCAAGCAGTGGTGTCTCTCACCTTTAGTCTGTTCTGAGGTGTCAGGTTGTGCTGTTCTGAGCCAGAGGTGCTCTGCTCTCCTCCAGCAAGTGCCAATGTGCACCTGGAAGTGAGGCTTGGACCTGTGGAGCTGTGCAAAGTGAGCCGGGGGGGAGGGCAAACAGGCAGCTTTCTAGAATGTTCACTGACATGGGGAAGCTGCTTCTGGAGTCACTGATGTCCAGCAAAAAGCAGTGTTTGTAAAGGCTTCACTTAAAATACGATTGCTGATTCCCAACTTTGGTTCATCTTCTGAAACTTGGCATCTTAATGTGAAGCTGGGAAAGCAGCAGCTGGTTTGACACCTGGATGTGGCTGCAGGTTAAGCTGGTAACTGGAAGTGTGCTCTCCAGGGCTTACTGGGGGCAACTGGGCACTTCAGAGGTTTTGTTCCCCCTCATGGGTGGAACAACAGACCTTATGGGTCCTTATTAACCCCTTATGGGTGTTAATGCTAAAAATTGTGATAAGGTAACCATGGAAAGATCCAGCTGGAAGTTTTTCTGGAATTTGTGTATGAGGCAGCTAATGACATTGCAATAGTTGTCATGGAGGTGGTGGAACTCTGAGAAGGGGAGAAAAAACCCCCAGACTCTGAAAGAACTGCCTGAATAAGGGGCTCTTGCTCTTCCTTGGGAGAGCTGGATTTCAAAAAACTTGAAGCTGGATGGCCCTTGTTCAGCAGTACTGCAACTAAATTGTACAGGCTGCTGTATTGAAGTATTGCCACTTCTGAAAAGTGAATACTTTGAACAAGCTCCAGTGGAACTTGATTTTATTTTTCCTCTTGACTAGGAATGCAGTGAAAAGCTGTAAAGCAGCAGTGGCTTGGGGGCAGGCTGTTGTACATCACCAGTCATGCCAGTAATGAAATGTGTCCTCAGTAACACATGCTAATGGATTTTAAGCAGCATTAAACTCCTTTTTTAGAGAAATTTAACCAAAAATACTGAACTGTAAATACTTCAAACTATAACTTTGCAGGCTGGTGTTGAAAGAGGACAGAACATCAAAGAAACCAAGGCTTGGAGAAGCACCGTAGGTGACAAGTAAAGCAAGTTGTCCTTTGCCTTGCTCAGCACATCTCGCTGCTTTCAGCCTCCCTTGTGATGGACTGAGTAACCACGATGGAAATGAAGCTGGGTTTGCTCTGCACAGCTTCCACCTGGGAAGCTGATGGAGCTGATGCTTTTACTGACTCTTGTGGCGTTGGTTGTTCCTCAGGTCGTCCTGCAGCGTGGCCGTGCTCAGCTTCACGTTTTCAGCTGTCGTGTCTCCGGTGGAGCGTTAGAACTGGGGCTGGGCTGGGCTTAGCTTGGCAAATTGTCCTGTCACCTATGGAATTAGCTTGAAGCGAGAATGAAATCTGAAACTTAGTGTTAGTCCCTGGCTACTCGGGAAGAGCTGGGCTTTAGGAAAGGCAGCCAGAACAGACCATCACCCCCACTGGGCTGTGTTCTTTATGGGGGCAACTGTAACAGGGAACGGCCAAATGTTTGAACTTCCCAGGCTGGGCAGCAAGGGAGGCTTGGAGCTTCCAGCATGTGGCCTAGAAGGCAGTGAATATCTGTGTGGGAAGGACTTGTGTTCTGTTTTTCTGTGATATTTAGGTGTCTCCTTCCTTGCTGTGGTGTGTGTGGGTCTCAGCTGTGTGTTCTGTGCTCCCTCCATTCCAGTTTAGTCCAGTCATTCTTGCATCGTCTGCAGAGCGACATCGCCTTGGTTTGATTTCAGAACTGAAGCTGTTCTTTACTGGGACTGTCTCTAGCAGATGTGGCAGGTCTAACCTACCAGGTTTAGCCTTTCCTGGAAAAAAGAATCAAAAAAGGACTTTTTTCGCTATAATCTCAGCTTCCTACTTTTCAAGGTAACGATGTTGTTAAAGTAACTTACTACCTGTATGTGCCTCTCTCATGCTTTACGTTATCCCCATGGCCAAGAATTCTACCAAAACCTCTCATTTATGGTTCTTCTTACCCAATTTTAAGAAAGATTTTCATCAGGGAAAACCGGTGAAAATGGTTTGAATCTTTCTTTAACTGAGATTTCCAAAAGCAAAGTAGCATGAAATAGGTCTCTAGGGTGCCTGTCTGTGTGATGAAGTCTTTTGTGTATACAAGTCTAATAGTCTCTAAGTATTTTGGATTGTTCTGGTACTCTGAAGGTTTAGTTTTTAGAACATATAGGCAGTATGGGGGGAAGTAATGCACTTGAGGTTGAATTTGTGGAGGAAGGCTGCTGCATTGCCATAATTAAGTCTTTGTAGTTTTTCTTTCCAATACCAGAGATTTGTGCACTGGTATAGACATTATTTATAGAAACACTGTTAGAACAGTTTTGTGTTGCCCTTTTGTGGGCCTCATTTGCTTCTCCAACTTTGGGACTGGAAACTAGGGCTATAATCAAAGCATTAATTCTGTGGTGTTACCTGGGAGGACGGAGCTTCAGGAAGAAATAAAAATAGTTTCTCT
>NW_020885458.1:0-6722 GCF_003945725.1 Corapipo altera
CACCACCGGCATCAGCATCGACACGGGCACCCCCACCGGCACCGGCACCGGCATCAGCACCGGCACCAGAATCGGCATCAACAGCGGCCCCGGGATCAGCACCGGCCCCGGCCCCGACACCATCCTCGGTACCGACACCAACACCCCCGCCGGTGTCGCCGGGGCCACCAGGTGAGCGCTGACGGTGCCGCGGTGGCACCGAGGCCCTGGGCCACGGCGGGGGCTGCCCTGTGCTCCTGGGGGCTGGGGAACAGGAGCCTCCCGTGGGGATTGGGAGCCCACCCCGGGAAAGGAGTGTCCCCCCTGGACACAGCCCCGGTGGAGAGGCGGGAGGGGCAGGGGATGGACACCCACCACCTCGGGGGGCAGGGGGGTTTGGGGGGGATGAAAGTCTGTGGCAGCTGCGATGCTGAGCAGGGCAGGGAGTGTCTCTCGAGGGCTTGGGGGGTTTGCCCATCCCACCGGGAGCGGGGGGCTCCGGGGAGGATTTGGGGGAGCAGTGGTCAGGCACCGAGCAAGGCACATCTGTCTCAGGGTGGGCACTTCAGAGCAACCCTCGTGGTGGCACCTCTGTTCCTCCCTGGCACCCACTCCCGCCCTCTCCTCCCTGGCAGGTCCGGGGGTCACCACTGCCCCCTCCACCTTTCACCCTGCCCTGTCCTCATCTCAGCGACCACCACAATTCCCCTCCTCCTCCAGCTCCAGCTCCAGCCTTCATCTTCCCGGATTAGAGCTTCCCGGATGATTTGGGGCCCGGGGAGCCGGGGGTCCCCAAGCAGTGACAGCTGAGACCCGCTCGGTGCAGGGGACACGCTCGTCTGGTGCTTCCTCCCGGGGCGGCATCCTGTCGGCAGGAAAGGGCTTCCCCCGGGGACAACTCCTCCTCCCCACCTTCAGGGCATCATTTTGGCAGATTGCCCCTGCAGATGCTTGGACCGGGTCCCTTTGGTCCCCGGAGCTGGCTCCTGTCCCCTGGCTGCGCGGCAGTGCCACCGGGGAGGTGGCAGAGGCAGGATGTGCTGTGCTCACCCCAAATGCTCCCAGTCCGTGACCTTGGGGTGTCCACCACGGGACACAGTCCTTGCTGTCACAGGGGGCTCCTCCTGGGATGTCCCTGTGGGCACAGCCAGGCAGGAGAGGTGGGAGATGTAATGGGGGGTGAGGTGGAATGGACATTGTCTCCCTGTCTCCACCCTTTATCCCCTCAGCACCATCTCTCCCCCAAAAAAAAAAAAAGCCAACAAAAAAGAAGGTTTTGGAGGTGAAACCACAACAGCTGAGCCAGGTTCACACTTTTTGAGACTGGGGGAGTCATAACATTTCTCCCCAGACTGAGATGCTGGGAGGCAGAGGGGGAGGCAGCTGGAGCTGGGGGTGCTCGGGGGGGAGGTTGTTGGGGTTTGGTCACAGCCACTTTTGGGGCAAAACCTTGGGGTTCATCTCCTGGGTCAGTCAGAGAAGCTCTGTCCCCCTTTCCTGCCCTGGCCTGTGCTCCCCCACAGGACAGGGTGCTCCAGGGCCCAGGGGGGACACAGCACCATGGACAGGGTGGGGACACTGCCCTGCTCTGCCCTTGGCTCCTCGGGCAGGCGGTTCTGGCCCCCGGCTCAGCCCAGGGGGGTTGGATCCAGCTCTGCTCCCTCAGGGATGGGCATTTCCAGCCATGCCCCTGATCCCAGGATACCTGCACAGATTCCAAGGTGTCTGCATGGATTTCTTCCCTCCTTGGCTTTTGGTCCCTTCCCTGGCAGCTCCCTGGGAGCTGAGTTGGTGTCACTGGGTGGTGGGGAAAGTGCTGCGACAGCCACCGCGCTGGAGAATACCGATGATGCTCCCGGGATCTGCGCAGGGATGGAGGAAAACAGCTGGATTGCCTCCATGCAGGGCCTCTCCACCCCCTGTGAGTGGCTGCTGCCTGGAGAGCAGGGTGTCTGGGAAGTTTCCCACCCCCTTCCTGGGATGAGTTGCAGTGGGAAGGAGATGATCTGCTGGGATCCAGGGGCCTGGAGGAAGCACGTGCCTGGGGCTCCCAGGGGAGCCGGAGGTACCAGCTGCTGCTGGTGGCCTGGAAAGCCTTCAGCTGGCTCTGCTCCCCAAAATCAACGAATTAACTGGGTGCCTGCACATATCCTGCCTCCTCCAAATTCAGTGCTGCTTCCTCAGGACACCCTGCTGCCCTCTCAGCCATTCCCAGCTGGACCATGGCCCTCTCCAGGTGCCACCAGTGGCAGGTGGAGAAGAGGGACCTCGCGCTGGGAGAGGACAGCTGGCAGAGCCCGAGGCTGTCCCGCTGCATTCCAGAAATTCCTGGTGACTGCCACGAAGCCCCGGGTGGCACCCAGCCCAGGATGTACTTGCAGGCACCCAGCTGGCCCCCTGTGCCCCCCCAGCAGCCCACAGCATCCTCACAGCTCCTCGGGTTTCCCTTGGCACAAATCCCTGTGCCACCCCCATGCTTGGCAGACTCGAGGGTGTTCCTGTCCCCGTCCCAGAAGCTCTGATCGGGTCCCTCAGCTCCCAGCAGGGATGCTCAGGCTGGAGCAGGGGATGAAAAGCTGTTTGGGGAGGGGGGAGCCTGAAACTGCTGAAGAATTAAAGGGATGGAGGGGTAGGTAACATGTTTGTTATGCAAAATTCCAGCTTGTGGAGTGTTGGAGCAGTTAAGTGAGGGTTACAGTGGGAGCTCCATTATCCAGGGCTCCACCATCCTAATTCCCTCCCTTTGGATCACCTCCTGTTTACCTCCCTTGTTCCAAGAGCAGGGCTGGCTCATCCCTGGTGCAGGGCCCTCTCCAAGGGGCTGGGGAGGGGTTTCCATCCCCCTCATGTCAAAGGGGCTGTTGAGTTTTCCCCTTGGACTCAAAAAGTATCCAAATGCAGTGGAAGGGACTGAGGAGTGTGGGGGAGAGGGGCTCACCCAGCACCCCAAACTCCCCAGGGAAATGCCTGCTCTCCTCCCACCACACCAGTTGACCTTTAATCAGTTAATTAAGGGTGAGTAAGTGACGGGGGTGGAGGTGGGGCTGCTCCCCAGCCCTGGAAGAGGTCACAGCCCACAGGCTGGCAAACACCTGGCTGGTCTGGGAGTGGCTGGAGCAGCTTCCATCACTCCCTTGGATGTGGTGGGATCCCTCCCTGCACCCTTGCCTGGGAAGCTTCCATTCCTTCCTTGGACGTGGTGGGATCCCTGCCTGGACTCTTCCCTGGGATGTGGCAGGATTTCTCCCTGCATCCCTTCCTTGGTAAGCTCCCACCCCTTCCTGGTGTTCAGTGAGATTCCTCCCTCCCTCCCTCCCTGCACCCTTCCCCGGGATTTGGTGGAATCCCTCCCTGCACCCTTCCCTGGGATGTGTTGGGATCACTTGCTGGAAATCCTCCTTCCCTACCTGGGATGTTGTGGGATCCCTCCCTGGGATGTCTCCATCCCTCCCTGGGATGCAGGACAGCATCTCCCCCCTGGGAGCTCTGGGATCCCCAGCCTGGGGGATCAGGGGTGGGCTCAGGGGAATTCTCTTTAAGGAACAATCCCCATCCCCACCCAAACCATGTGGGCTGAGGGTCTCTCACTGCTGGTGCTGAGCTGTCTCATGGAGCTGTTCCCTCCCCTGGAGCTGCCAGCACTGTCAGCCCTCGGGATTTGCCCTGTTCCCACAGAAAACATCCACAGCTGGAATATCACCGGTGATTTTTGGGAGTTCTTCATTTCCCTGGTGCCACTGAGCAGGGAGGGCTGTGCCACAGGGAGGGGACCTTCCTACTGTCCCTGAGCTGCTCCCACTCCCGTGCTTTGCCCATCCCGAGTGTCAGAGCCTGGGGAGGGAGCTGATGGATCTTTCCTCAGGGATATCCTATTGCCAGGCAGCTCCATCCCCGGCGGCAGCATTCCCAGAGCCCTCCCTGCATCCCTGCACGGGGACCATCCCCCCTCCCGCCCTGGGGAGCAGGAACCCTGCTCCACGTGGTGGTAAAAGCCAGAAGTGCTTGTTTTCAGCCCAAAGTGATGGAAACATTCCCCGGGGGAGGACTGGGAGCTCAGGGGAGAGCAGGAGGGAAGGGAAGCAGCGATGCCAGCTGGGCTGGGAGCCCCAGGAGGGAGCAGAAGAGGAGCAGGGATTTTGCCATTCTCTCTCTGAGTGAGGGGGCCGGCACAGCTGAGGTTATCCAGGTTATCCATCCCCTCTCCAGTGCTGGATATTTGGGATGCAGGATGAAGCCTGGCAGTGCTGCTCCACCGTCAGCCCACGTCCTCGTGCCTCTGCCTGCTGAGCTTCTGGTGCTTTGCTCTTTAATTAGACCAACTCAGGCTTGTCCAGGGATGAAATCCGGGTGGTCCAGAGGGAATCACTCACTTGTGTTTCCCTGGTGCCTTTGGCATCTTTCCAGGATGCCCCGTGAGCTGCTCCCATGGGAAAAGGTGCCTCAATTTTATCCATGTGTGGACTCGTGGGAGGTGCTGAGATCAGCAGAGCCGTGCTGGGATTAAACTGAGTCCTCCAGAGAGCTTTTTCCTGCCCAATCCAGGCCTGCAGGATCAAAAGGGGATTTTATCTGTGGTCACCACCTTTTGGGGAAGCCAAGCCCTGGTGTGGGATGAGCACCTCGAGGTCTGGAGGCATTTGGGTTGGAAGCCTTTGGGTTTGTCCTGGAGGAAGACTCTGTGTTGGGATGTCAGTGAGGTGCATTCACTCTCATCTTGGAGCAGGACTCGCTCTGATTTGTGTTTCCAGCATTATAAAAAGAGGGGACAATTTATACAAACGGCCTGAAATCCTGTCTGGAGAGACTCAGGTTGGATTTTAGGGTTTTTTCCTGGTTTTCATGGGAGTGTTAAACACAGCTGAGCTCTGCCATCATCCCCTTGTCTGGTGGAGCAAGAACACATCCAGAGGCTCCTGCCTATGGATGTCACAGGAAAACCCACCTCCTGTGCTCATCTCCCTGTGGGCATCCAGGAATTCCCTGTAGGGAATGAAGATTATCAATGTCCCATTCTGGAGTCCTTCCTTCTCCCTTCTGGCCTTGAACAAGAATTTCTGTACCAGTATCCAACAAGCCTGGATGAGCCCATCCAGGGAAGGGTTTATGCTCCATCTTGGTTGGCCTTATTTAGGACAGGTTTAAGTGTGAAAAAGAAGTTTTAAAGTCCTACAGCTGTAAAAAAAATTCTAAAAAAAAAGAAGTCATAGCATCCCAGACTGGTTTGGGCTGGAAGAGACCTTAAAGCTCATCTCATTCCATGGGCAGGAACACCTCCCACTAGCCCAGGTTGCTCCAAGCCCTGTCCAACCTGGTCTTGGACACTTCCAGGGATGGGGCAGCCACAGCTTCTCTGGGCAGTCAGTCCCAAAGTGTAAAAAGGGAACAGAGGGTGAATAAAGGCAAGGGAAGGCTGATCATTAAAAGCATCCTGGAATCCAGGGAGAGGTTTAGGCAGAATGATTGAGGATTGGGGGATGAGCAGGGATGGGACTGAGCCCAGAGCTGGTCCTGCACAGCTGCAGGGCAGCCATGGGGAGCAGGGAGGGAGCAGGGGAGAGGGAGAAGGGGGATGTGAGGAGGGTGGAGGGAAGGGGCACTTCAACACACCCCAAACAGATGGATGAGTCCCTCCACGCAGGAGCAGGAATGGTGGAGAAGAGGGAAAGCTGCTCTGGCTGCCAGGATGTGTGTGACAGAGCAAAAACAAGGAGGAAGGTCAAAGCTCAGGGCAGGACACCACGGGAAGGGCTTAGAGGGTAATGGGAATTACTGTGTAAGTGCATTATCCTAACAAGGAGGATCCTCTGCTCCTCGAGAGGGGAGGAGGGGGGAGCCCACGTGTCAGGAGCCTTTTGGACATGAGGTTTGCTGGGAATCACACAGAAGGGCCAAACCCTGCAGGTTTGGGTGCCCTGGAGGTTCTCAGGCTGGGCCAGAGCTTTGGGAAGCTACCAGTACAACCTCCACCTAGAAATGCTGCTGGAATGATTCCTCAAAGCTTTGGGAAGGAAGGCCATGGGGTGAGAAGGAGTTAGGGAAAAATTGAGGGAAAACCAGTGTGTGATTTCAATGGTGCTCTGAGCATCCAGGTGTAGCTTCTCTTTGATCCCTCCCTGCACAGCTTCACAGCCAACATCACTCCAAAGGTGTCCAGCAGGATCTGAACTGGCCCAGGCTCCTGCCCAGCCCCCCTGGAAACCTGGGGATTTGGGGAAAAAGTGCCAGCCCATGGTCAGAGATGTTTTGCTGCCAAGGGCAGGCAATGGGGTGCCAGCATTCCCCACTGGGATGGGGGCTGGAAGCTCCATCCCACCCACCTTCACTGTCAGGAGGGATCATCATCTCCAGGCACTTGGGCTGACAATTCCTTGTGTGAAGCAAAACCTCTTTTCTCTGTCATTCTTCACATCCACCTGAAATATTCCCACACCAGCCAACATCCTTGGGGCCTTTTCCTCCCTTCCCAGGAAATTACGAGATTGGGACAATATTTTTTGCCACAGAATCATAGAATCAGACAGGTTGGAAAAGACCTCCAAGATCATCAAGTCCAACCCTTGATCCAACCCCACCCTGGTTCCCAGCCCATGGCACTGATGCCACATCCAGTCTCACCTTCAACACCTCCAGGGACAGAGAATCCCCCACCTCCCTGGGCAGCCCATTCCAATGGCTGAGCACCCTCTCTGGAAAGAATTTCTTCCTAAATCCAACCTAACCCTCCCCTGGCACAGCTTGAGACC
>NW_020885458.1:6822-14259 GCF_003945725.1 Corapipo altera
GGCACTGATGC
This sequence comes from Corapipo altera, assembly GCF_003945725.1. Lineage (NCBI taxonomy): Eukaryota > Metazoa > Chordata > Aves > Passeriformes > Pipridae > Corapipo > Corapipo altera. Next base: position 6,834 of record NW_020885458.1, read on the forward strand.
CACATCCAGTCTCACCTTCAACACCTCCAGGGATGGAGAATCCACCCCCTCCCTGGGCAGCCCATTCCAATGGCTGAGCACCCTCTCTGGAAAGAATTTCTTCCTAAATCCAACCTAACCCTCCCCTGGCACAGCTTGAGACCGAGCCCTCTTGTCTTGCTGATCGTTGTCTGGGAAAAGAGACCAACCCCCCCCTGGCTCCCCCCTCCTGTCAGGGAGTTGCAGAGAGTCAGGAGGTCTCCCCTGAGCCTCCTCTTCTCCAGGCTGAGCCCCCCCAGCTCCCTCAGCCTCTCCTCACAGCACTTGTGCTCCAGTCCCTTCCCCAACCTCGTTGCCCTTCTCTGGACCTGCTCCAGCCCCTCAATGTCCTTCCTGAGCTGAGGGCCCAGAACTGGACACAGCACTCCAGGAGTGGCCTCACCAGCCCTGAGTCCAGGCCAAGAATCACTTCCCTGCTCCTGCTGCCACACTGTTCCTGATCCAGGCCAGGATCCATTGGCCTTCTTGGCCACCTGGACACACTCTGGCTCCTGTTCAGCTCCCTGTCCATCCCCACTCCCAGCTCCCTTCCTGCCTGGCTGCTCTCCAGCCCCTCTGGCCCAGCCTGGAGCTGCAGGGGGTTGTTGTGGTCAAAGGGCAGGACCCGGCCCTTGGCCAGGTTGAACCTCATCCCCTTGGAATCAGGCCATGGATCCAGCCTGTCCAGGTCCCTCTGCAGAGCCCTCCTGCCTTCCAGCTGATCCACACTCCCCCCAGCTTGGTGTCAGCTGCACATTTGCTGATGGTGAACTCAATTCCCTCATCTAAATCATCACTAAAGACATTAAACAGAACTGGGCCCAGCACTGATCCCTGGGGACACCACTGGTGACCAGATCCCAACTGGATGCAGCTCCATCCCCACCACTCTCTGGGCCCTGCCCTCCAGCCCGTCCCTAACCCAGCACAGGGTGCCCCTGGCCAAGCCTTTTCCAGGAGTGTCCCATGGGAGATGGTGTCCAAGGCTTTGCTGAAGTCCAGGCAGACACATCCACACCTTCCCCTCACCCACCAGGGGGGTCACCTGGGCATAAAAGGAGACCAGGTTGGTCAGACAGGACCTGCCCCTCCTAAACCCATCCTTCCCTCTCCCTGAGATCCTGGAGCTGTTCCTGGGCAGCTGGCAAGGCCCATTCCCACATGGCTGCTGAGCATCCCCTGGGCTCGGGCACAGGAGCTCTGCTGCCTGCCTGGACAGGGATCCACCAGGACCAACCCTGCCTCCTCCAGGGGAGAGCTCTGGGCTCTCCAGATTTTATCCTGTGCCTAATTGTTGCCATCTGCTGTTCCAGGCTCCGGGGGCTGCTCGGGCTGTCTGCTGGCTGTCGGTCTCTGGTTATCCCAGCCCCGCTGGATTTCCCTTCCATGTGGACTCATGGCTCATTTTCCTGGATGCTGCTCTCATTCCCTTCTGATCTGGGGCAGCTCTTTCCTTCCTGGCTTGCAACACTCATTTAACTCGATGTTACATTTACACCCTGGGAAATCTTTCCCATTTTTCATTGTGTTCATCATCTCTTAATAACCCCAACATTTCGGGAGGCCTCGTGCTGTGCTGCAGTTTTTCCCAGCACAGATTCTGTTACACTTTGAATGAAACAAGCAGGAGGAACCCTCCATACAGAGAGAGCCAAGAGCATTAAATGACCCAAACCCACCTCCCAGATGAGCTCATGACCCATCCACTACTCAGAAGCTGAAGAAGCAAATCCTTATGGTTAAATGAATCCTTAATGTCACTGTAACATCACCCAGGTCCTAAACCCCTCGGAGCCTTCCTGCTTTGTGTGCCTTGGGGGAGGGAATGTGTTTGGCAAAGCTGTGGTGTGGCTGTGGTGGGTGCCCCACTGTCCCCAGGCTCTGGCAGATGAAGTTTGGGGTGAGTGTGTTCTGCTCCCTGCCACCCCCAGCACCCCAGAGGGGACAATCCCAGCCTTGATCATGGATGTGCCCATGGAGGTGTCTGACCCCAAACTAAACCCTTGGTCCTTTTGGCTTCTCCGTCCCAGGGTGGTTCACAGCTTTCTCTGCCCTTTCAGCATCTTCCTTCCTTCCTCCAGGGCTTTGATATTCCTAAGGAGTTTGACCAGGGAACACACATCCCTACATGCCATGTCCTCCCTCCACCTCTCCCAGCACCTTCCACCACAGCCCATCTCTGGGAGGGATTAAGGTTTATTTCTGCCCTTCCCTCCTACATCCCATTAGGGGCATTAGAGCAGGAGCCAGCGGCCCCAAAGACCTTCCATGTGACTCCAGGAGCTTTTTCAGGCTGAGACCACGTTAAGGCCCCAGAAACTGCTCGTGCTTGGAGGGGCTCACTGGGTTTGTCCATCACTGTTTGCCCAGGTAGGGTCGGATTTGCCTGTGGGACCAGGTAGGGTTGGATTTCCCTTTGGGATCAGGGTGAGGTTGGATTTCCCTGTGGGACCAGGGTGAGGTTGGATTTCCCTGTGGGACCAGGTTGACTTGGATTTGCCTGTGGCACCGGGAGGACGCATTAGTGCCCAGCACAGGGCAGGTGTTGGCACTTGGGTCTTGTCCCCAGGGAGCCCAGGGAGGTGGGACAGCCTGAGGGGCTCCCTGGGACAGTGATGCTGCATCCCAGGAGTGCTCAGGATCCCCCAGCCCTGGGACAGTTCCCTCAGGGCTCCCAGCAGGAGGGTCCTGATCCCCTGTGCAGCTTTTCCGGGCAGGGTGAGCAGGAAGGACACGGGTGGGATCCAGCCTGGTCCTGGAGGGTGATTATTCCTGATTTTCCAGCACTGGAGCCACTGGGACTGCTGGGAAGGAGTCCAGCCTGCGGGGCTCCTGCCTCGCTGGGATGTGCAAAGAGTCGTGTGTGTGTGTGTGTGTGTGTGTGTGTGTGTGTGTGTGTGCACGTGTGTGTGTGTGTGTGTGTGTGTGTGTGCACGTGTGTGTGTGTGTACGTGCACGTGTGTGTGTGTGTACGTGCACGTGTGTGCACACGTGTGTGTGTGTATCCAGGCGTGTCCCTGTGTGCCTGCACGCTTGGCTTTATGTGTGTGTGTGAAGAAGGAATCAGGGAATCCTTTAGACTGGAAAAGCCCTCCAGGATCAGTGAGTCCCAGCGCTGCCAAGGCCACCCCTGCCCCCTGTCCCCAAGTGTGACATCCACACGTGTGTTAAATCCCTCTGGGGTTGGGGAGTCCAGCACTGCCCTGGGCAGCAACCACACCCATGTGCTACAATGCACCACACACGTACATATATGTTCCATGGGACACCACATGAGCACACACATGTGTGCCAGAGGGTGCCAAGCAATCACACACGTGTGCTACAACACACCACACATGTACATATATCCTGCGTACCTTCTCAGGAACCCTAACTGGTCTGCTCTGGCCTCCAGCCAGGAGGCCTGAAGACACATATATGTGCCATGGGACACCACCCAAGCGCACACGTGTGTACCAGAGGGTGCCAAGCACGCACATACATGTGCTACATGCCTGCACATGTGCCAGAGGCTGCCACACGAGCACAGTAATGTGTCAAGGGGTGTCATGCATTCACACACGTGCACACATGTGTGCCAGAGGATGCTGAGCAATCACACACATGTGTTACAATGCACCACATGTGTACATACGTGTGCCAAGGGACACCACACGTGCATATACATGTGTGCCAGGAGGTGCCAAGCGTGCACATATGTGTGGCAGGGGACACCATGCATGCACATACATGTACCAGGAGGTGCCACACATGCACATACGTGTGCCAGGGGACACCATGCACACACACTCGTGTCTCATACATGTGTTATAGTGCACCACACATGAACATACGTGTGCCTGGGGACACCATGCACGCACACTCGTGTCTCGGGAGTGCCAAGCAGGCACATACATGTGTTACAATGCACCACGTATGTACATACATGTCTTACAGGGCACCACACATGCACATACAGGTGCCAGTTTTGCCAAGCGTGCACATACATGTGCTATGGGACACCCCACATGCCATGTGTGTGCCAGAAGGTGCCACACATGCGCATATGTCTGCCAGGGGGCACCATGCACGCACACTCATGTCTCATACATGTGTGATAGTACACCACACATGCACATACATGTGCCAGGGGACACCATGAACGCACACTCATGTCTCATACGCATATTACAGTGCACCACACATGCACACACACGTGCCAGAGGGTGCCCAGCACCCACACACATGTGCCATGGGACACCACACGTGCACATACATGTGCCATGGGACACCACACATGCACATACATGTGCCAGAGGGCCCCCCATGCACAGCTGCAGCTGCACACACACGGACAGTCACACACAGCAGCCAGGCCAGGGTGGTACACGCAAACACACACATGTGCCAGTGCACACACATGTGGCTCCAGGGGGCTGTGGGTGGTGCAGGCGTGCAGGGAACATCCTGCCTTTGCCACAGCATAGCCACCTCTCCCAGGGCCACCAGCCCTGCCCCTGTCACCCCCAGCCCCTCTCTGTGCCTCGGTGTCCCCCCCAAGCAGGGTCCTACCCCACGTGACACAGCTGCCCTGGCATTAATCACCTCCAAGTGATTAATCACTTAATTACCTGCTGGGTTAATGGTTTATTCCTCCCCTCACACAGCCGGGTCACTGTCCCACTCCCTCGGCACCTGAGCCCAAGGACACCGAGGGGACCTGGGCTTGTCCTCCCCGTGATTCCCAGCGGGACACAGGTGGGTCCATGGAGCCACAGCAGGACGAGCTGTCACCACCACCAGTGTGGGGACAGCAGTGCCAGCACTGCCACCAGCAGCCGGCCTGGAGGGGGGATGGTCTGGGGGTCCCTGTGCCCTAGGAGTGGGTGAAGGGGGTCTGGGGAGGACGGAAGGAACCCCTGTCCTGTGCCACCCCTGTGTCACCCCCACCCATCACAGCAAAAGCCCGGAGTGTCTCCCAGAGCTGAGCAAACATCCCAGTGTGATCCCAGCAGCCTGGGCACCAGGGTGGCTCCACACCAGTGGGATTTACCCAATGCCAGGGGCTTCCCAGGAGAGCCCCCACCCACCCAGGGGACCCCAGAGTTGCTGCTGCCTACCCTGGGTCAATGAGGGCTGTTCTCCGAGGGACACGGTGGGGTCACTGCACTGGGGACACTGTGTCCTTGTCCTCTGGCAGTGCCCTCTCAGCCTCCCTCCATGTCCCACCTCCATGTCTCCATCCCTGCTCTCCATCCATCCTTCTCTCCTCCTGCCTTCCCACCAGGGACGAGGAATCCTTGACCATCAACAGCTCACCTTGGTGCAGCCACACAGGGCAGAGGGTGCTGGGTGCTGTGGGTGCTCCCCATGGGGACACAACCTGTCCCACCCCCAGGTCACTCCCCTCTCCCTCCTTCACCCCCCGTGGCCCCATTGCTGACCCCCTGCTCTGCCCCCCCAGGTTGGAGCCAGAGGGGACCCATCCAGGAGCAATCCCTGTGTCCCGTGGGGTCCCTCCCTAGGCCAGGGAGTGGAGCAGGACCCTGGGCACAGGGGACACGTGGCACCAGGCCAGGCTGGAGGGTGCCCGGTAAGGCGGCTGGGGACCCCCGGGGACCCCCTTCCTCCATGGTGGGGTGACCAGCAGAGACCAGAGCACCCAAAGGTGCCAGGGTGGGGATGTGGGAGTCCTGTGGGCAGGGTGGCCCCTGCCTTTGCCTTGTGGGGCCCACAGTGGGGGCAGAGGGGGTGCAGGGGCTCAGCCCTGCTCCCTGGGGCAGCAGAGCATCATGCCTGGATCAGAGCCAGGTCCTTTTCACTCTCCGTGCTCAGGGGGCTGAAGGGAGGACATGGAGAGGCTGGAGCAGGGCCAGAGAAGGGCAAGGAGGCTGGGGAAGGGACTGGAGCACAAGTGCTGTGAGGAGAGGCTGAGGGAGCTGGGGGGGCTCAGCCTGGAGAGGAGGAGGCTCAGGGGAGACCTCCTGACTCTGCAACTCCCTGACAGGAGGGGGGAGCTGGGGGGGGTCGGGCTCGGCTCCCAGGTGATTCTGTGATTCTGTGGAGGGCACAGCCTTGGGCTGTGCCAGGGGAGGTCTAGGTTGGACATTGGGAAGTTCTTCACAGAGAGAGGGATCAGCCATTGGAATGGGCTGCCCAGGGAGGGGGTGGAGTCCCCGTCCCTGGAGGTGTTGAAGGACAGACGGGAGGTGGCATCAGTGCCATGGGCTGGGTGACAAGGTGGGGTTGGGTCACAGGTTGGACTCGATGATCTCAGAGGTCTTTTCCAACCTGGCTGATTGTGTGATTCTGTGATTCTGTGATCTCTCTGCAGGGTTAACATGACCGAGGTGGAGCCTGTGCTGGACTTCGCATCCTCCGGGAGGACGGGCCGGCGCAATGCCCTGCCCGACATCCTGGGCTCGCCCGCCGGCGTCAGCCCCGCTGACCTGCCCCTCAAACTGGCTGAGATGTCCCTGAGTGCAGGTAGGCAACGAGGAGGAGGAGGAGGAGGAGCAGGAGGATGGAGAGTGACACTGGGCGGGCAGGAACTGGGATTCCCGTGCTCATCCGGTGTTCTGGCTCCTCACGACACTGAGGGGCTGGAGCATGTCCAGGGAAGGGAACGGAGCTGGGAAGGGGCTGGAGCAGCAGGAGCAGCTGAGGGAGCTGGGGGGGCTCAGCCTGGACAAAAGGAGGCTCAGGGGGGACCTTCTGGCTCTGCAACCCCCTGACAGGAGGGGGGAGCCGGGGGGGGTCGGGCTCTGCTCCCAGGGAACAAGGGACAGGAGGAGAGGGAACGGCCTCCAGCTGTGCCAGGGGAGGCTCAGGTTGGACATCAGCAGGAATTTCTCCATGGAAAGCATGATCAGGCATTGGCAGGGGCTGCCCAGGGAGGTTTGGAGTCCCCACCCCTGGAGGTGTCCCAGGAAGGCCTGGCCGTGGCATTCAGTGCTCTGGGCTGGGGGACAAGGTGGGCATCGGGCACAGGGGGGATCCATGGGCTGGGAGGGCTTTTCCAACCTCAAGATCCTGTGATTCTATTCTGTGATCCTGTTCTCTGACTTTATCCCACGACTCCATCCCCTCCTCTCTCCCCGCAGGCAGCCCCCAGGAGATGCAGTCGCCCTCGGCGGAGGTGCCCCCTCCGCAGCCGCCCAGCCCCGAGCTGAAGGACACGTCCTAACCCCGCCCCGGGGGGACTTTGCTGACCAGCGGAGGGAGGAGGGGGCTGCGGGGCACCAGCCCAGCTTTCCTGGCACGGCCGGAGTCCGCTGGGATTCCCTCGGTGCTGCCGCAGCCCAGACCCTGGAGTGCCACCCCCGCCACGGGGGAGCGGCGGGCGCGGTGGGGACGCGGTGGGGACCTGCCGTGACAAAGGGGCGATTCCCACCCACGCCCTGGGCCAGGACTCGGAGGGGGGAAT
>NW_020885459.1:0-14245 GCF_003945725.1 Corapipo altera
TGATTGGAGAGTGATTGATGACAATGTAAATGGAACAAGGATCTTGAACTACTGTTCAAGAGTCATTTCTTATTTATGATAGAGTCTCAGTCTTAAAGTAGTCTGTATGAATAGGATCTTTCAGCTGTGACTATAAAATTAGGCTGCCATTTATTTTGTTTTCAGTATTATGTATTGATACTGAACTTTGGGTTGGTTGGTTTTTTACATTTTTATTTGTAGAACTGAGCATATTTGCTTCCTAAAGTGGTAACAGTGAAAAGGAGGAGAATGAGGATGGCTCATTTAAATGACTGTCCACCTCAGCAGCAGAATAAAATAAACAGTGAAATAAACAGTACATACAATAAACAGTCAAGAATCTCTGATTGGAATTAAAAGTTGTGCCACTTCTTTGACCAGCATGCTGCATTTATTAGCAATTAGTTGCAGAAAGGGTTTTGAAAGTTGTGAGTTGATAAAAAAAAAAAAATCTTTATTCTCAGTCCTAGGCCTTCGAAGCAAAGTGTCAGACTACATGTGGTTCATTTGGATGCTGTGGTGATTTAATTAAAGTCACAGCCATTGGCATAAACGGCTTACATAAGTGTCCACTTTCAAACATCCTTCATGTTTACATTGAATTAGTTAATGTGATAGAGTGAAAAGCATGAAAACATGAATCAAAAATCAGAAGCCTTAAAAAAAAGGTGTATATGGATATGCTGTCTGAAAGACTCCAAATCCTAAACTGACCTCATGAATTTGAGAAACTCAATGTTTTTCAAGCACTCTGGTTTTACATACAATGTGCCAAGGTATAGGAATGTGGCTTCTAATCTTTTGGGTCCAAATCTGATGCCATTCCTCCAGTCTGTCTAGCACTAACCCATGCTGTCACCCAGCCCACTGGGGGTTCCGCTGACCTGACACTCAGGTCCACCTTGTGTGACTGTTCTAGTGCCAAATAAGTGGGTTTGTTGTGTCTCTGTTTTTAGGAACTCTAGAGGCAGAAAAAAAAAGACATTTGTAGAGAAGGTCATCTTGGAAAGCTCTTAACATGAAAGCAGACATGAAATACCAGTATGGGCATGAACTCCAGCAAGTAAGGAATGAATGCCAAAATGCCATTTCTTTAATTAATATTCTGGATTTTCTCCAGGAAGAGTTATCTCATCTCCTTCCTCTTTATATATAGCATATTGCAAAAAGAATAAACTGAAATGGACGACTCAGTATGTGGAGGGAATTATGCTGTTGTGCTAACCAAGGAGAATTATGGTACACTGATTCAAAAAAAATAAGCTCCACTTTTTTTTCCTTCACCACCTCAAAAAACATTCTGCTATTCTTCTGAACACAAGTTATCCAAATCCAGGACTGCTACTGCCTAACTCAATGAAAGACTATAGTCTGCCAGGAAAACACCCAAGACATAAAATGCATTTATAGCTACTGTGATTGTTATTTTATGCCTGTCAGTAATCTTTTTAGCAAGAAGCTATCCTCAGTTATTGATATTTCATTATGGGGTTTCAAGGTGACTCTGTAGATGACAGGTATAGATAGCCCCTAATTTTCTGCTTCCCAGTAGGAATACTGATGAACACTGGAAATGTATTGCAGATCATGGAATGATGTCCCTCCAGATAATTCCCATTTTGACCCTTGACAACAAAAAACTGTTGTTTTTTGTTTGCACCCATTAGCCAGATCATTCCAGCTGTACCAGTACCATTAAAACGCCCCACGCCTTGTGGATCTAGTTCTGCCAGGCTGGCAATTTCTCCCTCTGAACTGAGGGAATATTAAGCTGCAAAAAGGGCAAGAGTAATTTATACCTACTCCTTTACTAGGTCTCATCAGTGTAATTCTATTATTAAAAATGTTTAAAACATTCCTGCAAAATAAATAGTAAAGTGAATAAAACCCCTACACGAGGACAAAGTCTACATCCAGCAAGAACGTATCCTTTTTTTCTTGGTTTTGGCAATGGAAAGACAGTCCTAATGGAGAACACAGGAGAGCAAATAACAGCAGAATGGACAAGATGGAGGAAGTAATTTCTCAGACAGTGAGAATGTGCAGGTGGTCATTTGTTCTACTAAGACTAAGGTTCCTCTTTTGTGGCTGGACATGTCAGAATTATGCACAAATCTATAACAGGTTTCATCGTTGCCCTATTTAAGAGGCTCATCTCGCTTAGTTTTCTGGTTGCTTTCTGCTGGACTGGCTATAATGAAAAAATGATGGAATTTCTAGGAGCAAAATAACTGTATTTTGGAATTGTCATTTCTTGGCAGTCATGAGCAATGAATTACAATAAGCTACATCGGGGGCAAAATGCCGGAAAGAGTCTGCTCAGTAAAGATCTGGAAAGTGCAAAAATGAGCAAAAATATACAGTATTTCACATTGATAAAACACATTTGACAGGCTTAAAATACAATGGTCAGCTCAGCAAGAAAGTTGAAATTAAAACTGAGTAGTTTCAGATTTTCTGAAAAGGATGTTTCTTAACAGTCTTTGTGTCTCCAGTCGTGGATATAGCTCTTCAAATCTCACTAAGGCATTTTGCTCCCAAGTTAGTGTTGGATTGCTGGTCAGGAGCACCAAGAGCATCTGTAACACAGTAGGGGTGTGTCCGGGTGCATCCAATCATGGGGACAACAACCTGACCTCATGCAGCAAGTTATGGGAACAGAGGCTCTTTCTAATCAGGTATCTTACCTCTGGAAGGTATTGTTATTGAGATTGTGCAGCTGCTGAATAAAGTAAGTGAATAGAAAGGATCCAAGAGTAATGTTGGATAAATTTGACTTATTACTCACTGAATGAACATCCCCTGAAAAATTCAGTTTTGGAGGAACCAAAATTACTCAAAAGTTGGTGTCAAGTGCCAGCCTGTGTGGTGGCATTGTGCAGGGTGAGAAATACTGTGAGACTTCATACTGACTTCTTCACAGTGAAATGAATCATTCCATAAATGCCGAAATGCTTCAATTGACACTCTGGGACCAAACTGATTTTTATGAACTTAAAATTGCTTCCCCTATCTATTTTTTAGTTCAGAAATAAATAAAAAATAAACAAAATGGGAGCCATATCTGACCAAGAGCAGTCACAGAATGTGCATTGGGGCATTTCAGTTATGGCTCTGGAGAGGACAATATCACACTCAGAAATCAGGGGTTTTTCCTGTGTGTCTGCCTCACCCTGAGCCTTAACAGCCTCAGATGTGAACAACACCAAAATGCACCTGCTCAGTTTGGTTTTTTGGCTGACACAGTGAAGCAGCAATCAGACTGAGGCTGAAACATTTATGAGAGAGAGTCATGAAGGGCAGAAAACCCAGAAATGTATTATTTACTGGACATGTCCTTTATTCCCTGTTCATGGGTAATTCATTCAAATTCTGTCCTTCTATTGGGTGAAGTGGATATGAAGTAACATCCTCGAAGCAACCTGTGTTACTCCAGATTTACGTGGTTGTGCTGGATGGCAGGTTCCACCTTGGAGCATTTTATGTTAGCCATGTCTCACAGAGTGTTCTGTGCCCAGGGCTCAGAATATTCCCAGCCAGTTTAATCTTCACAAGCTGCCCTTGCAAGGCAAGCTGCAAATGTGTTTACAGATCTAGCACGATAATTTCTTACCGTCGAGCTCATTAACCTGTCAGAAATAAATCTGTTTCTTTAGACCTCTACTTTTGCAGGTGTTCCTGGTATAAAATGCCTCAACAGTACAATAATGAACTAGACAAAATGTGCAGACGCTTTATTTGGCATGGAAAGAACCCAAGGACACAGCCCTGCTACGGTTGCAAAAATAAAAAACGAGTGTGGGGAACTTGGCTTTCCTCAGTGGAAACTCAACATTTGGGTGGCCTCGCTGCAGCCTGTGTGGGGCTGGCAGTCACTGTCTCTGAATGAAGAGGCTGACTTAACCTGGATCTCTATCAAATCCTCCCTCCGTGAGCCTGTGCATTTGGCAGAGGTACTGACAGAAATTCTCCGGCTGAGAAAGCGCAATCAAATCCTGTTAGGCATAATATCTTGAGAAGGGAGTCTATTAGTTTAAAATACTGGGAAAGTTTGACTGTGGTTGTTTGGCATTTTCTCTGGTTGCTGATTTATTTGAATTCTCCTTCAGTTATAAAAACCCCAGATTTGAAAAAAGTATCAAGGAAAACAAACAAAATAGAAGATTTGCAAGGATCAGTGTTTTGTAGGGGCCAGATTAAATTCTTCCAGTGTGTGCCCTCTATACATCACCCCTCACTTGTGTATGCACAGGAGATAACCACACAACCCTAACTGCTAGGCTACTTGCTACGTTTACCGAGCGAGCAATAAATTCTGAGGTTAGTGCCTGAAAAAATAGTTGAAGTAGGAGGAAGATCCTTCCTCTCATAAGCAGGAGGAGGTGGGCCCTGAATCAGTGCATTTCCCCCCCCCCCAGCTGCCCCACTGCCATGGGCTCAGTGCGTACAGAGAAATCCACATAGGAAAGGCTTAGGTGCCAGCCCTCTCTGCTGCTCCCCCTTGCTTCCACAGCAAAATCCTGTCTCTAGATTGCTCAGCAGCTTGCGGCGGAGGTGTCGGGGCCACAGAAGCATATTCTGATGCCCAAGGCAGGCTGCCAGCTTGGTGTGCCATCACCAGCTCTCCCCGGGCCTTATGTCAAGGGGTATTAAAAGTACAATCTTGGTCCCAGTTCAAAGCAATGCTTGAACTTCATGACCTGTCCCTGGCAGGGAGCATGTTTCACTGCTTGCCATGTCCTTTTCATAGTCATACAAGGGATAGGACTTCTAACTGCCCCACTGTGCACCATCCTGGGGTTTGGGAATTTTGATGTTTGTCTCATGAAGAAACACCTGACTCCACAGCTTTTACTTGCCCAAGGAAAGCTCATAGGCTCAGACCTCAAGCTGTTTGTGAAGCCTGTCAAAACCCATTTGTCTAGATCGCAGCAGCAAATATCACAGTTAAGGCTAAAAGGCACTTGTATGCCAAGCTCATTCTAGGTCACTAACTTCCTAAGGGTATTCTTCCAAGAAATAGCTTTATCTTGAGTAGTTCTGCAAGAAGAGAGAGACTGTGAGTTATAGTTAACCCCTTCTTCACAAGGATAAGCAAGAATTCTTCAGTCTATCACATTTATCACTCATTATTTATTCAGGTTAAGACTTCCCCCCCAGGGCTAATATTAGAAAATAAAGTTATAATTAAATAGTAGATTTGCATGAAATAAAACATTCTTTGCTCTTTCAAAAAGGACACTATTTTATTTGTGCATCTTGGGCAGTACCCCTGCTTCTTTTAGAAAAGTAAATATAATTATTCTTAGAAAAGTAAAAATATTGTATTCAAAATTAAAAGAAATCCCACATTGAAACAGTCCACCAACTCCAATAAAAGGCTTCACTGCCTGGAAAAGTCAGATACCTATCAGGAAAGCCACTGTAGCAAAGACAAGGAAATACAAGAGGCACACAGATGTGGCTTTGAAGAAAGAGATGAAGTCATGTAAAAAGTGCAATATGGCTAATTAAAACTAACACGGAAGGGAAGTAACAAATTACAAAACTAAACAAATAAAGCCAGCTAAATGATGAAAGGAGTGGAGATAAACCAGTCTGGGACAGTCCTACCAAAATGCATGGAGTTTGCACACCTTCATCAGCTGCTGTTAGAAGGTTGTGGTAGAACGACTACTGGGAGGGACTAGCAGAAAAACTACCTGAGCCAATGGTCACCTTGTCTTCTAAAAGCCATCTGGGTCATGAGCAAGAGACAGGAGGTGAAAGACATGGTTATTCTGAGGCTTAGATTCTAAAAAGTTATTCCCTTAATTAAACAAAAGTTTTAAGATAATGTCAGCCTAGTGCTCAGCAAGTGTCAGAAAAACACATCGTATATTAAGAATTTTTGCAAAATGGAGAGCAGAATAGAGAACAAATATCTCTATGCCAACGTGTGTGATGCACCTGTGTCTAGAACTGTGCACAGTTCTTACCTCCCTCTCAAAAATGGTTTAGGAAAGCTGGGCAAGGTTCAGAGAGGGCAACAGTGACAACTGCAGGTATGGAACAGCTCCTGTGTGGAATGTGCCTGACTAGACAAGGACTTTAGAGGCTGGAAGAAGAAAAAAAAGGAAGAAAAAGAAATCTTAACAGTCATCAGTAGGCTAGAGATGAGAGCACAAAACTGTCTTTTCCTATATAAAAGGCGTCTTCAAAAGGACTACAGGGCAATGGGTTCAAAACAAACAAAAAGAGATATGTCTCCACAAAGCACACTTAACTCAGGTAATTCCTTTCCAGGGGATGCAGTGGATTTTGAGATGTGGATTCAAAAAGGCAAATTCATGGAAATATCTATTTATGCTATTAAATACAAATGCATCACTCTCAAGAAGTCCACAACTTTCAAATTGTGTGGGAGGGTGTTCTAAGGCAGTGCCCCCAAATGCTTGGCCTGGTCATTATTAGACTTTTCATTACCTTCTGGGCAGTGCTGGGGATGGGATGGGACCAAGGAGACCCTTGGTCTACCCTGGGACAGCCAGTTCTGCTCTGATGCACTTACCTGTTTTGCTGCTACAGTTCAGCTCGGCCTCCAGGACAGAAGCTTCTGCTACGGGCTCTGAAGTGGCCCTCTGACAAGTGGTTTGTCTGTATCACTGCCTCTGGACTGTTTACATACCTAAATTCAAAGTCTGGTTCTAGCTAAGGGATGTACGCCAGAATCCATCAGTGTGGGAACACCTGTGCAGTGCACTGGGGGTCACAGAAGCCTCTGTATAATATAGGAAGCCAAATATGTTCTACCAAAATGAGAGAAAAGGTAGGATAATGTAGGGTTCATATTTTATCTACTGTTTTCTGTATTTAATTAAAAGAAATATTAATCTTAAAATCTGTCACAAGCTATAACATCAGTTCTAGTCTCTGTTATACAGTGATAAAAATGATAAATTTGTGCTGCAGTCTCAGTATTGCCTAAAAATAAATACCTTAAGATGGTATTGCATTGCATAGGCACACAATTTTCATGGAAACAAGCAGCAACAGGGCTATGATCAAACATGCAGATATAAAAACTGTTAAGCAGGTATCTCTTTCAATGTATTTGAAAAAAAAAAACAAAACACAAGCCCTCCCTTGAAAAATGTAATTTTTTCCTATGGAGTGTGAAATAGTCATTCTTCCTAAGATTATACCAGAAATTCATCTTTTGTGTAAATACCACAGGACTACCTACAAAAAGATCATGCTCAGAAACATTGCAGCTATTTAGTGTTCTGGTGGATGGGAATCTTTTACTTGAAGTAATGAATGTGTCAAAAAGTTGTCCTCCAACTCGTCCAGAAGGACAACTGAGACCAAGGTAAAACCATTTGCCATGGAGCACAAAGGTCCTGAAGAGGGCACTGAAGAAGTGACTTAAAGAATCAGTGTATTGCCAGCTCCTGTTGATTTTACCTTGAGTCTTGTGATAATTGGATCTTTCCCTAATGCAACAGCTTCAGCATTCAAACAACAATATAAGGACCTTGGTTTTGACTTAAAAATAAAAGATGATGACCCCTGGACAGGGCAGCTCTGCTCTGACCTTCGCGTACCACCTTGCCTTTGGAGCAAGCTTCTCTTGCCTGGCTGTGCTCAGTGACAGGGTAAATGCCATGGCAATCATTTTCCACGTGACAGGAAGCCTGTGCTAGGCTGGTGAGCTGCCAAGAATTTTGGAGAGATGACATGGTATGCAAACAGATTGCAATGGTGACAGGAAAGGGTGGGAAGGAGTGATGACAGGTTGCTTAAGGTTTTACCCCTTTGGTTAGTTTCTTTTGACCCACTTCCTCCCTGACCACAGGTGACACTGGGACTACTGTTTTCCAGCTTGGCACAGCTTCTGTTAATTGTTCCCTCTCTCACTCAACACGTTTGACCAGTTTCAGGGCTGATGACCCCAGCATCTTCACAGGATCCTTCGGATCCTCTCTGTCTCCTCCATGCCACGGCTACTATGGAGAGACATTAAGAAATTAGCATTTTAAGTTATCATGAAGTAGACTCGGAGCAATGCACATGGAACTGTGCCAGGAGAAATTCATGGCAAACATTAACTAGTGCACTCAATATCTTGATAAATCCTATTCGTAAAAACATTTCAAGAAGTTTTCAGTGTAACAAACACCTATCCCTACAGTTAGCTTGATCTGAGCATTAGTTTGGAATAGAGGAGATGGAAATGGAATATGCAGAAACTGCTTGTCTTAGTGACAATACAGAGTTGTCAGTTCACTTTCTTAACTGAAATTTTGCCTGTTTACTTGAAATTATTCAGTATGTGCTTCTTGGTAGATAGACTTGGTAATCTATGTAA
Organism: Corapipo altera; assembly: GCF_003945725.1. Lineage (NCBI taxonomy): Eukaryota > Metazoa > Chordata > Aves > Passeriformes > Pipridae > Corapipo > Corapipo altera. The sequence goes on from NW_020885459.1 coordinate 8,372, forward strand.
TGATCTTTAGTTAACTGATCTTCTGCAAGGAACATCCTTTTTTTCTGACTAGTGCTGAGAATAAAAATTAAAAAACATGATGGAGGGAAGAAATGTCACGGTATTTACAGAAGGGTCCTCTAGGGCATTATGATTTCCCCAACATATAGATGATGAAACAACTGCAACAGCAAAATTAGTGGCCTAATGACCCCAGCTCTTGAAGGTCCAGGGTCTGTGTCACAGACTTCTAGAACAGCTATTTAAAGCTAATCTTGTATGCCACTGATATACAGGCACAATCAGCCAAAAGTATGTGACCTTCTCAGTGAGTTTCTTTGAAATGCAAACAAGAATCTGACAGCTCAGAGAAGCTAAGCCTCTTTAGTTTAATGAAGAGCAAATTTTCTTCCATTTCTTCCCATAAAACTGTGGCAACAGAGCGTATTGCTTGTTTTCAGTGTTACACAGGAGTTTGGAGGTGTTTACAGTGGGAGTAATTTCAGAGCTTGAACATCTGAAATTGACCATAAGTTGTTCCACTCTCTCTGGTCTCTCAAAGTATGAATTACTCCATTAACATTCACGTGATGCTGTTTTCACTGCACTGGACTCCTCTGTGCAGAGCCAAGGACCTAATCAAACACATAATCAATCAATCTGCTTGTCAGATACAAACAGCAAACAAAAGACTTTTGTGTCCTACACAATTGCCTTTTCAGAAGAAAAGTGAGCCACTGGTTTCAAAGATCATGTAATACACAAGTAATGCATGAGAGGCCAGAGCCCGTGGTGCTGTGAGGAAACCTTGTGACCGAATTCCTGACAAGGGACATTTCTGATGGGTTACTCACGCTGCCCTGACTGGTGTTCTGGAATTATATAGTATGAAAGAGTATTTTAAAAGATGACTGCGATCACTGGAGTCAAAAGCTTCTTACAAGTTAACAAAAGACAGAAGTGGGCAGTTCTTTGGCTTTAGCATCACTGAGCTCTCATGAAGAATGAACTCATGCTACAGAACTCCTCTCTGCACAGCAGAAAGGAAAGCAACAAAACAGCTCAAGTTTTTAAACATCTCTTTCAGATTCAAAAAGGACAGCAAAAAGAGAGATACATGACACCCATTCCTGTTTTGCCTCCTTTTTTGGGGGGACAGCAACTACTGCCTTGAGACCTCCGAGACACTGTAATGAGACAGAGTTGAAAGCAATTTATGTGGGCAAATGTGGCCACATCCTTTTTAACAGCCACACCACCTTACTGTTGTTATGCTGTAAAAAAACCTCCAGAAAAGCAACCATAATGCATACCTTGTTAAATCTTTGATATATACACTATGTCATCAAGTAATTTTAATGTGCCTATAAATTGCATTCTGCAACTTGGATCCTATTCACACATGGTAAGAAACCTTAAGCACAAACTTAAACCAGTCCCAACTGATTTAATGAACTAATTAATTTTGATAAATGACTGTCAAAAAAGCCATTACCAGTATTTTAGATGAGTGGGAAATTCAATTGATAAACACTTTTTACAACCATGTAGGAATTTAACCACACGGAGTACAAATAATTCTCTACAAAAGTTTCACAGGTCTTTTTAACAGGGCCTGACCTTCAATATAAAATGAAATCTGGTCAATGATTTCTGCAAAATCTACGCACCTTTAGAGAAGCTACACTTGGCCATTTATTTTGATGCATTACATTCCCTGGTCTTGCATTTGAAAGTTGTTCTACTTCCTTTTAGACCATGTGCCTGAGGGCATTGTCCAAACACTTTTTGAACTCAAGACAGTTCCACTTTATGTAGAATACTTGTGGAAAAATCCTGAAGATATTTATGCAGTAGAAATTTGAACAGGGGCTTAAGTAGGGTTTCTGTAAGTTTGCTTTACAGCATCTACTGATAGACTGAAACAATTTTTATTAACTAATCTGAAGAAATCCCAGTGTCATTACCAGAGCAGCAGCAGCAACTCAAGACCTGTGGAAATCATCGTGGCTGGTGCAGAAACAGAATAAGCAATAGCCCATTATAACCACTGGTGGAGTCTTAAACATCTTTATTTAAATAGTCAAAATAAATATTTGATAAGATAGAGCTAACCAAAGTACCACATCTGTTTGGTTTTGTTTCTTTAAAGCACAGCTATCAAAGTACCATGAGTGCCACCTCCTGGTTTAGGCATGGAAACACTCTGGGTTGTGCTTATTGCATTCAAAACTTCCAACTGAAAGGTATAGCTTTTCTTTTTTTTCTTTTTTCCTTTTTTTTGAAGTAATTAAAATGTTTATCTTCAACATTCACAGAATGTTCTAAGAACAAAAATACTAAATGTAAGGATCCAGTAACACCTGCTGATCTTTAGTGCCTACAGCAAACTAACTATATAAATGCTTCACAAGTATTTTTCCTCAAATTTAACTTCATAGATGTCAAATCCTACTAAAACACAGGAATGACCATAATTTTAAGTAAATATTTAAGTGCAGTGGCTTGTAACACAAGAAGTAGTCTTGGACTCCATGTGGAGTATGTTCTCCCAACTCTTTTCTACCCTAAAAAATGCCTTCTTAAGTGAAATGTGTGAATCTCTTACCCAGGAGGTGACAGAACCTAACAGAAGAAGGCTGAGAAATTCAGCAAATGTACTACAAATGGCACAAAGAGCTGCAGCCCATTTTATATCTGCTGCAACAGTCAATCACAAAGCTGTTAAGAAAACAGGAGTAAATTACAATCTTGGACATTACTAGCTGTGCAGGAGTAAAAGGTTTGACTCCTTTTGTTTCGTTTCACACAACACCCACAAAAAGGCAGCACTATTATGTCAGAGCCATTTGGTAACACCTATCAAAGATGTTTCAAAGCAACTTTAGAAGTAATTTAAGAAACAGATCTGCCCAAATTCACGTGTTGCCCCCACTGCAGATATAAAGACAACTACACTCCTTGTGCCTGCAGTAGTAAAGACAATTTACCAACACTGAGTAAACACTGGCTCTGGGTCTCTTATTTTCTCTCCATATTCAGTATTGGCTGGAAGTACATAAGCCCAAATCCTGGGAGATGCTGCACCATGTCAATTCTGTATGGCATCATGTCCTATGGACTCCTAAATTTTGTCCCCCAGCATTTCATCTGGCATTTAAGCCATTTCACCCACACCAAGCCTGTTTATCTCCACAGGCTAAGAAGCCCTTGCTAGACTAAATGTTATGATTTCACAAACTCTGCACTCCTCTTCTGTATACTGACTTGCTGTAAATTAGGATCAGAACCCTCAAGTCTTCTGGAACACACATAGCAACTTATATATATTTTTTAAATGTATAACCCTTTGGAACAAAACCCATTCATGTGTTTGATATCCCAGCAAATTCTTATTCACTTATTGCACTTGTATCCCACAGCAGCAAGCACTTCCAGGAGGAGGACCTCGTCTCTTTCCAAAGTCGCCATCCCCATACTTTCTCACTCTAAAGCAGCAACAGTCCATGATGGATTTATCAGCACTTAACCAACTCCTTGTTTGGCAAAGGTTCTGCAACGACTTCATCACGCATGAACTGCTCCTAAAGACAGCAAGCAGGGTTTTAGTTGATTTACATTATTTCTGGATCTCCTCTCTGGCAAAAAAAAGACCAGACACCCAGGCTGAAAAACCGAATGATTTTAACTTCTATGAATCTGTCCCCCAAAACCTGAATGCCATAAGCTGCCAGGCTGCCGACAAGGCTGCTGGAGTCAGTCACAGGCAGCTCTTCGCCTCACTGAGATCGTCCTGTCCATGTCCCTCTCCACGCCCACCCAGCCACGTGCGTTTTAAAGCCCAAACACGGCAGCAGCAGACCAGAAAAACAAGAGCTGGTGTAGAAAATCTAGTCTTAGATCAGCGATTTTTTTAACGCCGCTCCTGCGCTTCCCGTTTATGGCGACGAACCGGGACTCGGAGGGACCCGGCTGGAGCCGCGCCCTGCGGCCCTGCCCGCACCCACCTGGTCGTAAATGACGCGCAGGATCAGGGAGCAGCTGGGACAGGTGGCCACGTCCTCCCCGTTCTCCAGGTCCTCCTGCAAAAGCCCCGGGAAAGCGGTCACGGCCCCGCCGCCTGCCCGGCCGATGGGCAGTATGGCGCTGCCCTCCTCCCCGCCCCTGCCCGGCCGCCCCTCACCCGAGTGATAAGGAACCGGTCCCCGCAGGGGCACGGATAGCTGTAGGTCTCGGTCTCCTCGTCGTACTCAAAGTCCTCTATCTCCACCTCGTCGTGGAACACCGACATGGCGGCGGGAGGCGGCGGGAGCCGCGACGGGCCTGGAAGGGAAGAGGCGGTGCCTGACGGGGCACGCGGGCGGAGCCTCCCGTCATGTGATGCGGCGCCGGTAGGGGCGGTGGGCAGCGGGGTCGGGTGGTCCTCGGGATCTGAGGGAGGGTTTGGCTCGGGAGGGGGTGGAGGGGCGAGCGAGAGCCGGGAGGCGGAGGCTCAGCGCACTCGAGTACCCCCGGCTCGCTCTCTGCTCTGGCGGGAGTCCCGCACGCCGGTCGGAAGCGGTGGCCGGGCCGCCCCCTGCGGCCAATGGCCCTGCCGTCTCCAGCCCTGACCTCCTGCTTGGCGATCCCGAGCGGCTGCGGGGGGACTGCCGCGACCTTGTCCTTCTCCGTGTCCTTGTCCTTCCCCTGCCCCTTGTCCTGCTCTGCCTCTTGTCCTTGTCCTTCCCCCGCCCCTTGGCCGCCTCGGTGCCGCCCAGCCTCAGCCGGGCACAGGCTGCCCGGCGCCCCCTGCGCTCACCGTGCGCTCCTCAGTCCGGGGAAAAGGGGAAAAACATTACTTTCGCTGGTGACTTTTGCAGGAGGTACTGTTTGTACCTCTTACCGAGAGATAGTTTCTGGTAAAAGATTTCCTTATCCTGCTTGCTTAAGTACCCTTGATCCCCCCCTCAACACTCTCTTGCATTAACTTACATAGTAATTTGCTCTTCAGTGTGGTATGGGTGAGCTGAAAGTAATTCTCCCTTCAGATAGTAATGTAGGATTGAAAGAAAGATGTGGTCGTAGATCTCAAGCAATACTAACTAACCCAGGACCAGTGGGGCAGAGGAGAAGGAGAATGAATGATTGATTATAAGTGAGGAGAAGAAGGAGTCATATAACAGTCATAAAAGCAGCACTTGTTTATCTCCATGGAGCAAAGGAAGTGTAAAAACGCATATAAAATATCTAAAGAGGGGGTATCAAGAGGATGGAGCCAGGTTCCCTTCAGTGGTGCCAGCCACTAGGATATGAGGCAAAGGGCAGAAGCTGATGCACAAGAAGTTCCACCTGAACATGAGGAAGAACTTCTTTACTGTGCAGGTGACTGAACACTGGAACAGGTTACCCAGAAAGATTGTGGAGTCTCCCTCACTGGAGATATTCAAGAACCATCTGGACACAATCCTGTGCCGTATGGATGACCCTGCTTGAGCAGGGAGGTTGGACCAGATGACCCAGTCTGGTCCCTTCCTACCTCACCCACTCACTGATTTTGTGAAGTAAGGGGGTATTTAGAGTGGCTATTCCTCTACCCACTAGGGTAAGAAGGGAATAAAGGGAGAACATCCCACCTAACAGGAGCTTGGGAGACTGAAGCAGTGCACTCCATGGAGGGCAGGGAGTTGCCAAAGAGCTGGCTGGGTCGAGAAAGCCACAGGGGTGACAGATGGGGCAGAAGCTGTTCACGTTGGGTAAAGGTGTGATTCACACTTGTCCATGGCAGAGGAGAACCAGGGCTCATTAAAAGACATTTTGGAATTTATTAGTTGCAGAGTAAAAATGACAACTGATTTTATTCTCATCTTCGTGATTGGAGAGTGATTGATGACAATGTAAATGGAACAAGGATCTTGA
>NW_020885460.1:0-14239 GCF_003945725.1 Corapipo altera
TGATTGGAGAGTGATTGATGACAATGTAAATGGAACAAGGATCTTGAACTACTGTTCAAGAGTCATTTCTTATTTATGATAGAGTCTCAGTCTTAAAGTAGTCTGTATGAATAGGATCTTTCAGCTGTGACTATAAAATTAGGCTGCCATTTATTTTGTTTTCAGTATTATGTATTGATACTGAACTTTGGGTTGGTTGGTTTTTTACATTTTTATTTGTAGAACTGAGCATATTTGCTTCCTAAAGTGGTAACAGTGAAAAGGAGGAGAATGAGGATGGCTCATTTAAATGACTGTCCACCTCAGCAGCAGAATAAAATAAACAGTGAAATAAACAGTACGTACAATAAACAGTCAAGAATCTCTGATTGGAATTAAAAGTTGTGCCACTTCTTTGACCAGCATGCTGCATTTATTAGCAATTAGTTGCAGAAAGGGTTTTGAAAGTTGTGAGTTGATAAAAAAAAAAAATCTTTATTCTCAGTCCTAGGCCTTCGAAGCAAATTGTCAGACTACATGTGGTTCATTTGGATGTTGTGGTGATTTAATTAAAGTCACAGCCATTGGCATAAACGGCTTACATAAGTGTCCACTTTCAAACATCCTTCATGTTTACATTGAATTAGTTAATGTGATAGAGTGAAAAGCATGAAAACATGAATCAAAAATCAGAAGCCTTAAAAAAAAGGTGTATATGGATATGCTGTCTGAAAGACTCCAAATCCTAAACTGACCTCATGAATTTGAGAAACTCAATGTTTTTCAAGCACTCTGGCTTTACATACAATGTGCCAAGGTATAGGAATGTGACTTCTAATCTTTTGGGTCCAAATCTGATGCCATTCCTCCAGTCTGTCTAGCACTAGCCCATGCTGTCACCCAGCCCACTGGGGGTTCCGCTGACCTGACACTCAGGTCCACCTTGTGTGACTGTTCTAGTGCCAAATAAGTGGGTATGTTGTGTCTCTGTTTTTAGGAACTCTAGAGGCAGAAAAAAAAGACATTTGTAGAGAAGGTCATCTTGGAAAGCTCTTAACATGAAAGCAGACATGAAATACCAGTATGGGCATGAACTCCAGCAAGTAAGGAATGAATGCCAAAATGCCATTTCTTTAATTAATATTCTGGATTTTCTCCAGGAAGAGTTATCTCATCTCCTTCCTCTTTATATATAGCATATTGCAAAAAGAATAAACTGAAATGGACCACTCAATATGTGGAGGGAATTATGCTGTTGTGCTAACCAAGGAGAATTATGGTACACTGATTCAAAAAAAATAAGCTCCACTTTTTTTCCTTCAGCACCTCAAAAAACATTCTGCTACTCTTCTGAACACAAGTTATCCAAATCCAGGACTGCTACTGCCTAACTCAATGAAAGACTATAGTCTGCCAGGAAAACACCCAAGATATAAAATGCATTTATAGCTACTGGTGATTGTTATTTTATGCCTGTCAGTAATCTTTTTAGCAAGAAGCTATCCTCAGTTATTGATATTTCATTATGGGGTTTCAAGGTGACTCTGTAGATGACAGGTATAGATAGCCCCTAATTTTCTGCTTCCCAGTAGGAATACTGATGAACACTGGAAATGTATTGCAGATCATGGAATGATGTCCCTCCAGATAATTCCCATTTTGACCCTTGACAACAAAAAACTGTTGTTTTTTGTCTGCACCCATTAGCCAGATCATTCCAGCTGTACCAGTACCATTAAAACGCCCCACGCCTTGTGGATCTAGTTCTGCCAGGCTGGCAATTTCTCCCTCTGAACTGAGGGAATATTAAGCTGCAAAAAGGGCAAGAGTAATTTATACCTACTCCTTTACTAGGTCTCATCAGTGTAATTCTATTATTAAAAATGTTTAAAACATTCCTGCAAAATAAATAGTAAAGTGAATAAAACCCCTACACGAGGACAAAGTCTACATCCAGCAAGAACGTATCCTTTTTTTCTTGGTTTTGGCAATGGAAAGACAGTCCTAATGGAGAACACAGGAGAGCAAATAACAGCAGAATGGACAAGATGGAGGAAGTAATTTCTCAGACAGTGAGAATGTGCAGGTGGTCATTTGTTCTACTAAGACTAAGGTTCCTCTTTTGTGGCTGGACATGTCAGAATTATGCACAAATCTATAAGAGGTTTCATCGTTGCCCTATTTAAGAGGCTCATCTCGCTTAGTTTTCTGGTTGCTTTCTGCTGGACTGGCTATAATGAAAAAATGATGGAATTTCTAGGAGCAAAATAACTGTATTTTGGAATTGTCATTTCTTGGCAGTCATGAGCAATGAATTACAATAAGCTACATCGGGGGCAAAATGCCGGAAAGAGTCTGCTCAGTAAAGATCTGGAAAGTGCAAAAATGAGCAAAAATATACAGTATTTCACATTGATAAAACACATTTGACAGGCTTAAAATACAATGGTCAGCTCAGCAAGAAAGTTGAAATTAAAACTGAGTAGTTTCAGATTTTCTGAAAAGGATGTTTCTTAACAGTCTTTGTGTCTCCAGTCATGGATATAGCTCTTCAAATCTCACTAAGGCATTTTGCTCCCAAGTTAGTGTTGGATTGCTGGTCAGGAGCACCAAGAGCATCTGTAACACAGTAGGGGTGTGTCCGGGTGCATCCAATCATGGGGACAACAACCTGACCTCATACAGCAAGTTATGGGAACAGAGGCTCTTTCTAATCAGGTATCTTACCTCTGGAAGGTATTGTTATTGAGATTGTGCAGCTGCTGAATAAAGTAAGTGAATAGAAAGGATCCAAGAGTAATGTTGGATAAATTTGACTCATTACTCACTGAATGAACATCCCCTGAAAAATTCAGTTTTGGAGGAACCAAAATTACTCACAAGTTGGTGTCAAGTGCCAGCCTGTGTGGTGGCATTGTGCAGGGTGAGAAATACTGTGAGACTTCATACTGACTTCTTCAGAGTGAAATGAATCATTCCATAAATGCCGAAATGCTTCAATTGACACTCTGGGACCAAACTGATTTTTATGAACTTAAAATTGCTTCCCCTACCTATTTTTCAGTTCAGAAATAAATAAAAAATAAACAAAATGGGAGCCATATCTGACCAAGAGCAGTCACAGAATGTGCATTGGGGCATTTCAGTTATGGCTCTGGAGAGGACAATATCACACTCAGAAATCAGGGGTTTTTCCTGTGTGTCTGCCTCACCCTGAGCCTTAACAGCCTCAGATGTGAACAACACCAAAATGCACCTGCTCAGTTTGGTTTTTTGGCTGACACAGTGAAGCAGCAATCAGACTGAGGCTGAAACATTTATGAGAGAGAGTCATGAAGGGCAGAAAACCCAGAAATGTATTATTTACTGGACATGTCCTTTATTCCCTGTTCATGGGTAATTCATTCAAATTCTGTCCTTCTATTGGGTGAAGTGGATATGAAGTAACATCCTCGAAGCAACCTGTGTTACTCCAGATTTACGTGGTTGTGCTGGATGGCAGGTTCCACCTTGGAGCATTTTATGTTAGCCATGTCTCACAGAGTGTTCTGTGCCCAGGGCTCAGAATATTCCCAGCCAGTTTAATCTTCACAAGCTGCCCTTGCAAGGCAAGCTGCAAATGTGTTTACAGATCTAGCACAATAATTTCTTACCCTCGAGTTGATTAACCTGTCAGAAATGAATCTGTTTCTTCAGACCTCTACTTTTGCAGGTGTTCCTGGTATAAAATGCCTCAACAGTACAATAATGAACTAGACAAAATGTGCAGACGCTTTATTTGGCATGGAAAGAACCCAAGGACACAGCCCTGCTACGGTTGCAAAAATAAAAAACGAGTGTGGGGAACTTGGCTTTCCTCAGTGGAAACTCAACATTTGGGTGGCCTCGCTGCAGCCTGTGTGGGGCTGGCAGTCACTGTCTCTGAATGAAGAGGCTGACTTAACCTGGATCTCTATCAAATCCTCCCTCTGTGAGACCGTGCATTTGGCAGAGGTACTGACAGAAATTCTCCGGCTGAGAAAGCGCAATCAAATCCTGTTAGGCATAATATCTTGAGAAGGGAGTCTATTAGTTTAAAATACTGGGAAAGTTTGACTGTGGTTGTTTGGCATTTTCTCTGGTTGCTGATTTATTTGAATTCTCCTTCAGTTATAAAAACCCCAGATTTGAAAAAAGTATCAAGGAAAACAAACAAAATAGAAGATTTGCAAGGATCAGAGTGTTTTGTAGGGGCCAGATTAAATTCTTCCAGTGCGTGCCTTCTATACATCACCCCTCACTTGTGTATGCACAGGAGATAACCACACAACCCTAACTGCTAGGCTACTTGCTACGTTTACCGAGCGAGCAATAAATTCTGAGGTTAGTGCCTGAAAAAATAGTTGGAGTAGGAGGAAAATCCTTCCTCTCATAAGCAGGAGGAGGTAGGCCCTGAATCAGTGCATTCCCCCCCCCAAGCTGCCCCACTGCCATGGGCTCAGTGCATACAGAGAAATCCACATAGGAAAGGCTTAGGTGCCAGCCCTCTCTGCTGCTCCCCCTTGCTTCCACAGCAAAATCCTGTCTCTAGATTGCTCAGCAGCTTGCGGCGGAGGTGTCGGGGCCACAGAAGCATATTCTGATGCCCAAGGCAGGCTGCCAGCTTGGTGTGCCATCACCAGCTCTCCCCGGGCCTTATGTCAAGGGGTATTAAAAGTACAATCTTGGTCCCAGTTCAAAGCAATGCTTGAACTTCATGACCTGTCCCTGGCAGGGAGCATGTTTCACTGCTTGCCATGTCCTTTTCATAGTCTTACAAGGGATAGGACTTCTAACTGCCCCACTGTGCACCATCCTGGGGTTTGGGAATTTTGATGTTTGTCTCATGAAGAAACACCTGACTCCACAGCTTTTACTTGCCCAAGGAAAGCTCATAGGCTCAGACCTCAAGCTGTTTGTGAAGCCTGTCAAAACCCATTTGTCTAGATCGCAGCAGCAAATATCACAGTTAAGGCTAAAAGGCACTTGTATGCCAAGCTCATTCTAGGTCACTAACTTCCTAAGGGTATTCTTCCAAGAAATAGCTTTATCTTGAGTAGTTCTGCAAGAAGAGAGAAACTGTGAGTTATAGTTAACCCCTTCTTCACAAGGAAAAGCAAGAATTCTTCAGTCTATCACATTTATCACTCATTATTTATTCAGGCTAAGACTTCCCCCCCAGGGCTAATATTAGAAAATAAAGTTATAAGTAACTAGTAGATTTGCATGAAATAAAATATTCTTTGCTCTTTCAAAAAGGACACTATTTTATTTGTGCATCTTGGGCAGTACCCCTGCTTCTTTTAGAAAAGTAAATATAATTATTCTTAGAAAAGTAAAAATATTGTATTCAAAATTAAAAGAAATCCCACATTGAAACAGTCCACCAACTCCAATAAAAGGCTTCACTGCCTGGAAAAGTCAGATACCTATCAGGAAAGCCACTGTAGCAAAGACAAGGAAATACAAGAGGCACACAGATGTGGCTTTGAAGAAAGAGATGAAGTCATGTAAAAAGTGCAATATGGCTAATTAAAACTAACACGGAAGGGAAGTAACAAATTACAAAACTAAACAAATAAAGCCAGCTAAATGATGAAAGGAGTGGAGATAAACCAGTCTGGGACAGTCCTACCAAAATGCATGGAGTTTGCACACCTTCATCAGCTGCTGTTAGAAGGTTGTGGTAGAACGACTACTGGGAGGGACTAGCAGAAAAACTACCTGAGCCAATGGTCACCTTGTCTTCTAAAAGCCATCTGGGTCATGAGCAAGAGACAGGAGGTGAAAGACATGGTTATTCTGAGGCTTAGATTCTAAAAAGTTATTCCCTTAATTAAACAAAAGTTTTAAGATAATGTCAGCCTAGTGCTCAGCAAGTGTCAGAAAAACACATCGTATATTAAGAATTTTTGCAAAATGGAGAGCAGAATAGAGAACAAATATCTCTATGCCAACGTGTGTGATGCACCTGTGTCTAGAACTGTGCACAGTTCTTACCTCCCTCTCAAAAATGGTTTAGGAAAGCTGGGCAAGGTTCAGAGAGGGCAACAGTGACAACTGCAGGTATGGAACAGCTCCTGTGTGGAATGTGCCTGACTAGACAAGGACTTTAGAGGCTGGAAGAAATAAAAAAAGGAAGAAAAAGAAATCTTAACAGTCATCAGTAGGCTAGAGATGAGAGCACAAAACTGTCTTTTCCTATATAAAAGGCGTCTTCAAAAGGACTACAGGGCAATGGGTTCAAAACAAACAAAAAGAGATATGTCTCCACAAAGCACACTTAACTCAGGTAATTCCTTTCCAGGGGATGCAGTGGATTTTGAGATGTGGATTCAAAAAGGCAAATTCATGGAAATATCTATTTATGCTATTAAATACAAATGCATCAGTCTCAAGAAGTCCACAACTTTCAAATTGTGTGGGAGGGTGTTCTAAGGCAGTGCCCCCAAATGCTTGGCCTGGTCATTATTAGACTTTTCATTACCTTCTGGGCAGTGCTGGGGATGGGATGGGACCAAGGAGCCCCTTGGTCTACCCTGGGACAGCCAGTTCTGCTCTGATGCACTTACCTGTTTTGCTGCCACAGTTCAGCTCGGCCTCCAGGACAGAAGCTTCTGCTACGGGCTCTGAAGTGGCCCTCTGACAAGTGGTTTGTCTGTATCACTGCCTCTGGACTGTTTACATACCTAAATTCAAAGTCTGGTTCTAGCTAAGGGATGTACGCCAGAATCCATCAGTGTGGGAACACCTGTGCAGTGCACTGGGGGTCACAGAAGCCTCTGCATAATATAGGAAGCCAAATATGTTCTACCAAAATGAGAGAAAAGGTAGGATAATGTAGGGTTCATATTTTATCTACTGTTTTCTGTATTTAATTAAAAGAAATATTAATCTTAAAATCTGTCACAAGCTATAACATCAGTTCTAGTCTCTGTTATAGAGTGATAAAAATGATAAATTTGTGCTGCAGTCTCACTATTGCCTAAAAATAAATACCTTAAGATGGTATTGCATTGCATAGGTACACAATTTGCATGGAAACAAGCAGCAACAGGGCTATGATCAAACATGCAGATATAAAAACTGTTAAGCAGGTATCTCAATGTATTTGAAAAAAACCAAAACACAAGCCCTCCCTTGAAAAATGTAATTTTTTCCTATGGAGTGTGAAATAGTCATTCTTCCTAAGATTATACCAGAAATTCATCTTTTGTGTAAATACCACAGGACTACCTACAAAAAGATCATGCTCAGAAACATTGCAGCTATTTAGTGTTCTGGTGGATGGGAATCTTTTACTTGAAGTAATGAATGTGTCAAAAAGTTGTCCTCCAACTCGTCCAGAAGGACAACTGAGACCAAGGTAAAACCATTTGCCATGGAGCACAAAGGTCCTGAAGAGGGCACTGAAGAAGTGACTTAAAGAATCAGTGTATTGCCAGCTCCTGTTGATTTTACCTTGAGTCTTGTGATAATTGGATCTTTCCCTAATGCAGCAGCTTCAGCATTCAAACAACAATATAAGTACCTTGGTTTTGACTTAAAAATAAAAGATGATGACCCCTGGACAGGGCAGCTCTGCTCTGACCTTCACGTACCACCTTGCCTTTGGAGCAAGCTTCTCTTGCCTGGCTGTGCTCAGTGACAGGGTAAATGCCATGGCAATCATTTTCCACGTGACAGGAAGCCTGTGCTAGGCTGGTGAGCTGCCAAGAATTTTGGAGAGATGACATGGTATGCAAACAGATTGCAATGGTGACAGGAAAGGGTGGGAAGGAGTGATGACAGGTTGCTTAAGGTTTTACCCCTTTGGTTAGTTTCTTTTGACCCACTTCCTCCCTGACCACAGGTGACACTGGGACTACTGTTTTCCAGCTTGGCACAGCTTCTGTTAATTGTTCCCTCTCTCACTCAACACGTTTGACCAGTTTCAGGGCTGATGACCCCAGCATCTTCACAGGATCCTTCGGATCCTCTCTGTCTCCTCCATGCCACGGCTACTATGGAGAGACATTAAGAAATTAGCATTTTAAGTTATCATGAAGTAGACTCGGAGCAATGCACATGGAACTGTGCCAGGAGAAATTCATGGCAAACATTAACTAGTGCACTAAATATCTTGATAAATCCTATTCGTAAAAACATTTCAAGAAGTTTTCAGTGTAACAAACACCTATCCCTACAGTTAGCTTGATCTGAGCATTAGTTTGGAATAGAGGAGATGGAAATGGAATATGCAGAAATTGCTTGCCTTAGTGACAATACAGAGTTGTCAGTTCACTTTCTTAACTGAAATTTTGCCTGTTTACTTGAAATTATTCAGTATGTGCTTCTTGGTAGATAGACTTGGTAATCTATGTAATGATCTTTAGTTAACTGATCTTCTGCAAGGAACATCCTTTTTTTCTGACTAGTACTGAGAATAAAAATTAAAAAACATGATGGAGGGAAGAAATGTCACGGTATTTACAGAAGGGTCCTCTAGGGCATTATGATTTCCCCAACATATAGATGATGAAACAACTGCAACAGCAAAATTAGTGGCCTAATGACCCCAGCTCTTGAAGGTCCAGGGTCTGTGTCACAGACTTCTAGAACAGTTATTTAAAGCTAATCTTGTATGCCACTGATATACAGGCACAATCAGCCAAAAGTATGCGACCTTCTCAGTGAGTTTCTTTGAAATGCAAACAAGAATCTGGCAGCTCAGAGAAGCTAAGCCTCTTTAGTTTAATGAAGAGCAAATTTTCTTCCATTTCTTCCCATAAAACTGTGGCAACAGAGCGTATTGCTTGTTTTCAGTATTACACAGGAGTTTGGAGGTGTTTACAGTGGGAGTAATTTCAGAGCTTGAACATCTGAAATTGACCATAAGTTGTTCCACTCTCTCTGGTCTCTCAAAGTATGAATTACTCCATTAACATTCACGTGATGCTGTTTTCACTGCACTGGACTCCTCTGTGCAGAGCCAAGGACCTAATCAAACACATAATCAATCAATCTGCTTGTGAGATACAAACAGCAAACAAAAGACTTTTGTGTCCTACACAATTGCCTTTTCAGAAGAAAAGTGAGCCACTGGTTTCAAAGATCATGTAATACACAAGTAATGCATGAGAGGCCAGAGCCCGTGGTGCTGTGAGGAAACCTTGTGACCGAATTCCTGACAAGGGACATTTCTGATGGGTTACTCTCGCTGCCCTGACTGGTGTTCTGGAATTATATAGTATGAAAGAGTATTTTAAAAGATGACTGCGATCACTGGAGTCAAAAGCTTCTTACAAGTTAACAAAAGACAGAAGTGGGCAGTTCTTTGGCTTTAGCATCACTGAGCTCTCATGAAGAATGAACTCATGCTACAGAACTCCTCTCTGCACAGCAGAAAGGAAAGCAACAAACAGCTCAAGTTTTTAAACATCTCTTTCAGATTCAAAAAGGACAGCAAAAAGAGAGATACATGACACCCATTCCTGTTTTGCCTCCTTTTTTGGGGGGACAGCAACTACTGCCTTGAGACCTCCGAGACACTGTAATGAGACAGAGTTGAAAGCAATTTATGTGGGCAAATGTGGCCACATCCTTTTTAACAGCCACACCACCTTACTGTTGTTATGCTGTAAAAAAACCTCCAGAAAAGCAACCATAATGCATACTTTGTTAAATCTTTGATATATACACTATGTCATCAAGTAATTTTAATGTGCCTATAAATTGCATTCTGCAACTTGGATCCTATTCACACATGGTAAGAAACCTTAAGCACAAACTTAAACCAGTCCCAACTGATTTAATGAACTAATTAATTTTGATAAATGACTGTCAAAAAAGCCATTACCAGTATTTTAGATGAGTGGGAAATTCAATTGATAAACACCTTTTACAACCATGTAGGAATTTAACCACACGGAGTACAAATAATTCTCTACAAAAGTTTCACAGGTCTTTTTAACAGGGCCTGACCTTCAATATAAAATGAAATCTGGTCAATGATTTCTGCAAAATCTACGCACCTTTAGAGAAGCTACACTTGGCCATTTATTTTGATGCATTACATTCCCTGGTCTTGCATTTGAAAGTTGTTCTACTTCCTTTTAGACCATGTGCCTGAGGGCATTGTCCAAACACTTTTTGAACTCAAGACAGTTCCACTTTATGTAGAATACTTGTGGAAAAATCCTGAAGATATTTATGCAGTAGAAATTTGAACAGGGGCTTAAGTAGGGTTTCTGTAAGTTTGCTTTACAGCATCTACTGATAGACTGAAACAATTTTTATTAACTAATCTGAAGAAATCCCAGTGTCATTACCAGAGCAGCAGCAGCAACTCAAGACCTGTGGAAATCATCGTGGCTGGTGCAGAAACAGAATAAGCAATAGCCCATTATAACCACTGGTGGAGTCTTAAACATCTTTATTTAAATAGTCAAAATAAATATTTGATAAGATAGAGCTAACCAAAGTACCACATCTGTTTGGTTTTGTTTCTTTAAAGCACAGCTATCAAAGTACCATGAGTGCCACCTCCTGGTTTAGGCATGGAAACACTCTGGGTTGTGCTTATTGCATTCAAAACTTCCAACTGAAAGGTATAGTTTTTCTTTTTTTTCTTTTTTCCTTTTTTTTAAGTAATTAAAATGTTTATCTTCAACATTCACAGAATGTTCTAAGAACAAAAATACTAAATGTAAGGATCCAGTAACACCTGCTGATCTTTAGTGCCTAGAGCAAACTAACTATATAAATGCTTCACAAGTATTTTTCCTCAAATTTAACTTCAGAGATGTCAAATCCTACTAAAACACAGGAATGACCATAATTTTAAGTAAATATTTAAGTGCAGTGGCTTGTAACACAAGAAGTAGTCTTGGACTCCATGTGGAGTATGTTCTCCCAACTCTTTTCTACCCTAAAAAATGCCTTCTTAAGTGAAATGTGTGAATCTCTTACCCAGGAGGTGACAGAACCTAACAGAAGAAGGCTGAGAAATTCAGCAAATGTACTACAAATGGCACAAAGAGCTGCAGCCCATTTTATATCTGCTGCAACAGTCAATCACAAAGCTGTTAAGAAAACAGGAGTAAATTACAATCTTGGACATTACTAGCTGTGCAGGAGTAAAAGGTTTGACTCCTTTTGTTTCATTTCACACAACACCCACAAAAGGGCAGCACTATTATGTCAGAGCCATTTGGTAACACCTATCAAAGATGTTTCAAAGCAACTTTAGAAGTAATTTAAGAAACAGATCTGCCCAAATTCATGTGTTGCCCCCACTGCAGATATAAAGACAACTACACTCCTCGTGCCTGCAGTAGTAAAGACAATTTACCAACACTGAGTAAACACTGGCTCTGGGTCTCTTTATTTTCTCTCCATATTCAGTATGGGCTGGAAGTACAGGAGCCCAAATCCTGGGAGATGCTGCACCATGTCAATTCTGTATGGCATCATGTCCTATGGACTCCTAAATTTTGTCCCCCAGCATTTCAGCTGGCATTTAAGCCATTTCACCCACACCAAGCCTGTTTATCTCCACAGGCTAAGAAGCCCTTGCTAGACTAAATGTTACGATTTCACAAACTCTGCACTCCTCTTCTGTATACTGACTTGCTGTAAATTAGGATCAGAACCCTCAAGTCTTCTGGAACACACATAGCAACTTATATATATTTTTTAAATGTATAACCCTTTGGAACAAAACCCATTCATGTGTTTGATATCCCAGCAAATTCTTATTCACTTATTGCACTTGTATCCCACAGCAGCAAGCACTTCCAGGAGGAGGACCTCGTCTCTTTCCAAAGTCGCCATCCCCATACTTTCTCACTCTAAAGCAGCAACAGTCCATGATGGATTTATCAGCACTTAACCAACTCCTTGTTTGGCAAAGGTTCTGCAACGACTTCATCACGCATGAACTGCTCCTAAAGACAGCAAGCAGGGTTTTAGTTGATTTACATTATTTCTGGATCTCCTCTCTGGCAAAAAAAAGACCAGACACCCAGGCTGAAAAACCGAATGATTTTAAACTCTATGAATCTGTCCCCCAAAACCTGAATGCCATAAGCTGCCAGGCTGCCGACAAGGCTGCTGGAGTCAGTCACAGGCAGCTCTTCGCCTCACTGAGATCGTCCTGTCCATGTCCCTCTCCACGCCCACCCAGCCACGTGCGTTTTAAAGCCCAAACACGGCAGCAGCAGACCAGAAAAACAAGAGCTGGTGTAGAAAATCTAGTCTTAGATCAGCGATTTTTTTAACGCCGCTCCTGCGCTTCCCGTTTATGGCGACGAACCGGGACTCGGAGGGACCCGGCTGGAGCCGCGCCCTGCGGCCCTGCCCGCACCCACCTGGTCGTAAATGACGCGCAGGATCAGGGAGCAGCTGGGACAGGTGGCCACGTCCTCCCCGTTCTCCAGGTCCTCCTGCAAAAGCCCCGGGAAAGCGGTCACGGCCCCGCCGCCTGCCCGGCCGATGGGCAGTATGGCGCTGCCCTCCTCCCCGCCCCTGCCCGGCCGCCCCTCACCCGAGTGATAAGGAACCGGTCCCCGCAGGGGCACGGATAGCTGTAGGTCTCGGTCTCCTCGTCGTACTCAAAGTCCTCTATCTCCACCTCGTCGTGGAACACCGACATGGCGGCGGGAGGCGGCGGGAGCCGCGACGGGCCTGGAAGGGAAGAGGCGGTGCCTGACGGGGCACGCGGGCGGAGCCTCCCGTCATGTGATGCGGCGCCGGTAGGGGCGGTGGGCAGCGGGGTCGGGTGGTCCTCGGGATCTAAGGGAGGGTTTGGCTCGGGAGGGGGTGGAGGGGCGAGCGAGAGCCGGGAGGCGGAGGCTCAGCGCACTCGAGTACCCCCGGCTCGCTCTCTGCTCTGGCGGGAGCCCCGCACGCCGGTCGGAAGCGGTGGCCGGGCCGCCCCCTGCGGCCAATGGCGCTGCCGTCTCCAGCCCTGACCTCCTGCTTGGCGATCCCGAGCGGCTGCGGGGGGACTGCCGCGACCTTGTCCTTCTCCGTGTCCTTGTCCTTCCCCTGCCCCTTGTCCTGCTCTGCCTCTTGTCCTTGTCCTTCCCTCGCCCCTTGGCCGCCTCGGTGCCGCCCAGCCTCAGCCGGGCACAGGCTGCCCAGCGCCCCCTGCGCTCACCGTGCGCTCCTCAGTCCGGGGAAAAGGCGAAAAACATTACTTTCGCTGGTGACTTTTGCAGGAGGTACTGTTTGTACCTCTTACCGAGAGATAGTTTCTGGTAAAAGATTTCCTTATCCTGCTTGCTTAAGTACCCTTGATCCCCCCCTCAACACTCTCTTGCATTAACTTACATAGTAATTTGCTCTTCAGTGTGGTATGGGTGAGCTGAAAGTAATTCTCCCTTCAGATAGTAATGTAGGATTGAAAGAAAGATGTGGTCGTAGATCTCAAGCAATACTAACTAACCCAGGACCAGTGGGGCAGAGGAGAAGGAGAAAGAATGATTAATTGATTATAAGTGAGGAGAAGAAGGAGTCATATAACAGTCATAAAAGCAGCACTTGTTTCTCTCCATGGAGCAAAGGAAGTGTAAAAACGCATATAAAATATCTAAAGAGGGGGTATCAAGAGGATGGAGCCAGGTCCCTTTCAGTGGTGCCAGCCACTAGGACATGAGGCAAAGGGCAGAAGCTGATGCACAAGAAGTTCCACCTGAACATGAGGAAGAACTTCTTTACTGTGCAGGTGACTGAACACTGGAACAGGTTACCCAGAAAGATTGTGGAGTCTCCCTCACTGGAGATATTCAAGAACCATCTGGACACAATCCTGTGCCGTATGGATGACCCTGCTTGAGCAGGGAGGTTGGACCAGATGACCCACTCTGGTCCCTTCCAACCTCACCCACTCAGTGATTTTGTGAAGTAAGGGGGTATTTGGAGTGGCTATTCCTCTACCCGCTAGGGTAAGAAGGGAATAAAGGGAGAACATCCCACCTAACAGGAGCTTGGGAGACTGAAGCAGTGCACTCCATGGAGGGCAGGGAGTTGCCAAAGAGCTGGCTGGGTCGAGAAAGCCACAGGGGTGACAGATGGGGCAGAAGCTGTTCACGTTGGGTAAAGGTGTGATT
Source organism: Corapipo altera (assembly GCF_003945725.1). NCBI lineage: Eukaryota > Metazoa > Chordata > Aves > Passeriformes > Pipridae > Corapipo > Corapipo altera. The sequence continues at coordinate 14,091 of NW_020885460.1, forward strand.
CACACTTGTCCATGGCAGAGGAGAACCAGGGCTCATTAAAAGACATTTTGGAATTTATTAGTTGCAGAGTAAAAATGACAACTGATTTTATTCTCATCTTCGTGATTGGAGAGTGATTGATGACAATGTAAATGGAACAAGGATCTTGA
>NW_020885461.1:0-5457 GCF_003945725.1 Corapipo altera
TAGAAGCAGAAGCTCCTTCTTTTCCTGCCGCACTCCCCAAATCCTTTCAATCTCACGGGGTCATCCAAGGCCCCAGGACCTGGGAGAGTCTCCAGAGCTTCACTTACTCCATCAAAGATAAGAAAATAAATCAATTCTGGTTTCTTCTCCTTGTCAGAGACCTTCTGAGCTTCCGCCTGTGCCGAGATTATCCCAGATAACAGCAACGGGTGATTTGAGGAGATGTTTGTTCTCCCTGGAATTGTTCCTGTTTAACAAAAGGGACCAGTTCCCCTTCATCCTCCTCCTTTTTTTTCTCCTTCCTCTCCTTACTGGAGCAGCATCAGGAGAATTTCTGGGCCCGAGGATCAAGGGCATCCCAGTTCCATCGTGCCCATCCCTGACCCGCAGGTTGTTTTTGTGCCTTTAAAAATGAAACCCAGCCCAGTGGAGAGCAAAAAAGATTTAAAAAAAAAGGTGTTTCTAGTGAAGTGAAGTGGCTTAGGAAGGTTAATGAGGCAAAAGAATCTGCTCAGGGAAAACCTGGACGTGTCAGGAGAGCCCCGAGGTGAGAGCTGATTTCAGGGAGGATGAGGGAGAGGGAGGAGGGAGGGGACCCCACGCTGGCCCAGGGGCTTATTAAAGCCCAAAGGGCACCAGCACGTTAATTACAGAGGGCAAAGGTGCCCATCCTGTCTGGTTTTAATCACCTCTCCTGAGGGGAAAGTCTTTCCAGGTGCTGCCCTTGTCGTGGGATGGGCCAGAATCCAGGTGGGTGATGCCTGAGGGGCCAAACCCCAAACCAGCACAGCAGGAAAATTGTCCTTAGAGGAAGGAACTGCCCCTAATCCCTGGGTTTGGCCTTCTGGGGGTGGGTTGGAGTGAAGGGAGAGCTGTGGAGAGGGGATGGGCACAGGCTGGGGCTGGGAAGGGGTTTGTGCCCACCCACGTGTGGCTCGGGGTGTTCTCTGGGATTTGGGAAGACACACCAGGCAGCTCCTCGGAACAACTTGTGTCCAGAGGGAAAAAGAGATGGAAAAGAAGGAAAAAAACACCCTGTTGGGAGACAGTCCTGGTCCCACGTGTGTTCCAGGGAGGTGCAGATCCTGGAGTTCCTGAATCCCACACTAGGCTGGGACACTGGGAAGCAATCAGGTCCATGGAGCTTCCCAGGGCCGTGTCTCCAGAGGGTTTGCAGGGTGGTTCTGTCCCTCTGGTCAGGCTGAGGCTGCAACCTTGGAGCAGGAATGCTGTGCTTTGGAGCAGGAATGCTGGGTTTGGAGCAGGAATGCTGGGTTTGGAGAAGGGATTCTGTTCCTTGGAGCAGGGATTCTGTTCCTTGGAGCAGGGATGCTGGGTTTGGAAAAGGGATTCTGTTCCTTGGAGCAGGGATGCTGTGCTTTGGAGCAGGAATGCTGGGTTTTGGAGCAGGGATGCTGTGTTTGGAGCAGGGATGCTGTGGTTTGGAGCAGGGATTCTGTTCCTTTGAGCAGGGATTCTGTTCCTTGGAGCAGGGATATCCACACTGCCATTTGCAATCCCCAGTTCATCCCGCAGAAGGTCCCCAAATATCCCTAAATCCAGATGAGCCGAGGCTTGGCTCTGGCTGAGAGGGGCTGGAGACTCCCAGCCCCACACGGCTCCTCTAAAAGGATCATTCCCAGAAAAAAAACCTCCATGCAAATGGAATCCTCTGCACATCCCATGGCTCTGCCAGGAGCCTCAGGATTTTCCACGCTGCATCAACGTCCCCCACGACGAGTCCCTGCAGCTTCCTGAGGAGCCCAGAGCGTCTCATCCCCCTCATCCTCCTTCCAGGAAAGGTTCTGTGTTCCCAGAGCAGGGATTTTGCATCTGAGGCTCCGTGTCCCAGCCCCGGGATCAGCATTTCCACCTGGAAGAGCTTTGCTTTGCTGGGAGAGCTCGAGCACCTGGATGAAGGTGTCCCATTTATCATGGATAAAGCCTTCATCCCAAACACTCCATCTCCGTGCCTGGGACACAGCCAGGGGGGTGCAGCTGCATCCAGGCTGCTCCAGGAATGGCACATCCCAATCCTGCTGCATCCAGGAATGGCACATACCCATCCTGGTGAATCCAGGTGCTCCAGGAATGGCACATCCCCATCCTGCTGCATCCAGGCTGCTCCAGGAATCTTGCTGCATCCAGGTGCTCTGGGAATGGCACATCCCCATCCTGCTGCATCCAGGTGCTCCAGAAATGGCACGTCCCAATCCTGCTGCATCCAGGAATGGCATATCCCCATCCTGCTGCATCCAGCAGCTCCAGGAATGGGACTTCCCCATCCAGCAGCCCCAGGAATGGCACATCCTCATCCTGCTGCATCCAACAGCTCCAGGAATGGCACATCCTCATCCTGCTGCATCCAACAGCTCCAGGTGTTGTCCTGCCTCTGGCCCCACCGGCACGTGCTCGGGGAGGGCCCAGCAGTGCCAGAACAACCCCCAGAGCGAGGAGGAACCCTTGACCCGGGTTCATCCGAAGATTTTTGCTTCCTGCTGGTGCCTCCTTAGGCTGGAAAACCCCGGGGAGCTCCCAGGAGCAGGATGGACAATCCCAAGCAGGGAATGCAGGATGGACAATCCCAAGCAGGGAATGCAGGATGGACAATCCTGAACAGGGAATGCAGGATGGACAATCCCGAACAGGGAATGCAGGATGGACAATCCTGAACAGGGAATGCAGGATGGACAATCCTGAACAGGGAATGCAGGATGGACAATCCCAAGCAGGGAGTGCAGGATGGACAATCCCAAGCAGGGAGTGCAGGATGGACAATCCCAAGCAGGGAGTGCAGGTGCCCCGTGGGCAGCGGTGATGGATGGAATCCCTGCCTGGCAGAGCAGTTCACCCTCCTCCCAGCAATGCCTGCAGCATTCCCAGCCTTCTCAGGGAAGACGGGAATCCAGCCTGAGGAACAATCCCTGCTGTGTTTTACGTCCCCTTCCCTGCGGAAACACGGAGCTCAGACTTCAATCCCTGCATGGTCGGGGTCACCCAAATCTGGCTGTGGAGCCCCCTCAGCCACCCCCCCTCCGTGCCAGGATGGTTTTTTGGGAGCCCAAACTGCTCCACAGGGTCAGAGCTGTCAGAGGAGGCAGGGAGCAGGAGCAGGAGCAGCCTGGTTTTGCCCCCAGCTCCCGGGAGAGCCGTGACATGTTTATTTTCCCTGTGCCAGCTCCCCCAGCTCAGCCCTCTCTGCTTTTTTCCGCGCTGGAAAAGGGAATATTCACCCGTCCCTCCCCTTCCCCACCGGCCCCAGCTCCCTCCAAACAGCCCAGCAGGTCTCTCCACTCCCGATTTTCGGCGTCCCAGGCCAGGATTGGAGCAACCCGGTCTCTGGAAGGGGTTGAACAGGATGATTTTTAAGGTCCCTTCGACCCAAACAGCTCCAGGATTCTACGATTCCACGACTGTGGCATCCCAAGGTGCCCAACACCCCCTTTTCCACGGGCACAGCTGGATGGGGGCCGACGTTTCCGCCGCCTGACAGGAGCAGAAAAGTGTGAAAAAACCCTGAAATAAATAAATTAAAAGAAAAATCGAGCAACTCGCTGCTTTGCCTGACCCAGATCTCGACGTTTCACTTCGGTTTTTGAAGCGCTGACAGGTCGTCTTGAGAGGGGGAAAAAAAAAAACCCCACCAACCAAAAAACAACGTTGAGGCGAGAGGACGGTGTTTCAAATCCACGGTTATTGCACATAAAAATAAAAACAAAACCCAACCCAAACAGCAACAACAATGAAAAATAAAACCAAAAAAAAAAAAACCAACAACCCTCTCCCTGCCACACGGGAACAGTGTCAGCTCCTTTGAAATGTTTCCTTGTTTGCTTGTCTCCCGGAGCAAAACAGGCAGGGAATTGTTCTGGAGAGCTGCAAAAATATTTGGGCTGACCCAAAAAAATCTCTGTGTTCCTGCAGCTGAAGGGGGCCCCCCCTGGTGACCCCCCTTCCCCAGGCTGGGGATGCTTGGCTGGACAACTCAGATTCCATCGGAGCTTTTTGGGGCTGTTTTCATTCCTCTTGGGTTTGTAGGTCTTGGTTTATTTTATTTTTTTTTTTCTCTTCTCCGTTATAGATGTCATTAAAAAAAATAAACTTTTTACAATAATGCATTTTGAAGTCGCCGTTCTGAGCTCAGTTTTTGTTTTGTTTTAGTGTTGTTTTTTTTTTTTTTTTCCTTTTCCAAAAAAAAAAAAAAAGGAGGGGAAAACAAAATTTAAAAAGCCACACGTTGCATCTGGTTATGTATATACATACATATATGTAGGTATAGGTGAGTGGGATATACATACACTATATATGTATATAGAAAAGAAAAGGGAGAGGAACACAGAGAGAGAGAGATTCTGACCCCCCCCCGAGGGGTCAAATCCCTTCCCAACCCAAATAAAAAAAATATAAAGTTAAAAAAAAATAAAATAAAAAATTAAAAATAAAATAAAAAATTAAAAATAAAGATCTCCCCCTGGAAGTGACAGACTGAAAACATCAGGACGGCCCCACATGGTTCAACAGGAGTTTTCTTTTCTCTTCTGCTTGAAAACTCTCGGGGAGGAATAAAAACAAAACAACCCCAACCAAAAACGAACCAAAACCCCCAATAATGATGTTAAAAGGTCCAGCCAGTCCCCTCCGAGCTGCACAGGGGGCTCCCCACGGCACAGCCAATCCTCTGGGATGCTCCCCTGCGGAATCCTCGTCCCCAGGCCGGCGGATCCTGCGGGTATTCCTGAAAATCCCCTTCCCCAAAAAAAGCTCTGCTCCGTTTATTTCCCCCTCCCCAGCGCCGCTCGCAGCTCCGGCCCCCTCCCCTCTCTCTCCCCCCATTCCAGGGGTGGGTTTTCCGCCACGAGAGAAAATCCTGCTTTGGAAAAACCGAAAAAAAAAAAAAAACCAAACCAAAAAACAGGGAAAAAAACCCCAATAAAACCAGGAAGAAAAAAACCACCAAAGTTTCCCGGCGTTGGTGAGAGGGTCCCTCCTGCCGCCTCGGCATTCCCGTGCCTCGGCATTCCCGGCGCTCCGGAGGGTCTCGGTCTGTCCCGTGTCCCCCCGTGGCTGCAGCAGGAGCTGGGGGTGAGGCTGAGTGCCAGCGGGCACTGGTGGGCACTGGTGGGCACTGGTGGGAGCGTCCCCGTCCCGCCGGCCTTTCCCTCCCCTCTATAATCCCGGTGCCAGCAGCAGGATGGGCCCCAGGAGCACAGGAAGCAGGATCCGGCCCGCCCGGTGTCGGCTGCATCCCCCCTTCTGGTCCACGAAGGTCTTCTGGTCTGGCATCGTGTCCGTGGTCAGCTGGGGCTGGGGGCAGAGGAGGCGTCAGCAGGGTGGGTTTTGGGGTTGGGGGAAAGCATCCAAGGGAAAAGCATCCATGGATAAATGCCCGGTGTTCCCTCATCCCTGGTGTCCTTCCCTCATCCCTGGTGTCCTTCCCTCATCCCTGGTGTTCCCTTC
>NW_020885461.1:5467-5662 GCF_003945725.1 Corapipo altera
CTCATCCCTGGTGTTCCCTTCCCTCATCCCTGGTGTCCTTCCCTCATTCCTGGTGTTCCTTTCCTCATCCCTGGTGTTCCCTTTGCTCATCCCTGGTGTTCCCTTCCCTCATCCCTGGTGTCCTTCCCTCATCCCTGGTATCCTTCCTTCATCCCTGGTGTTCCCTTCCCTCATCCCTGGTGTTCCCTTCCCTCA
>NW_020885461.1:8662-8936 GCF_003945725.1 Corapipo altera
GGGGATGGAGGGGGGACACGAGGGACAGGGGGAGACACAGGGGGACGGAGGGGGACAATGGAAGAACAAGAGGGATGGGAGGGGACATGGGGGGACAGGAGGGGACAAGAGGGTCATGGGGGGACAAGAGGGATGGGGGGGGACACGAGGGACATGGGGGGACACCAGGCGGGAGACACGATGGGTGGGGGGACACGAGGGAACACACGGGGTGGGGACCCGTGTCAGGGCCAGCAGGACACGGTGACCGGTGACACATCGCGGGGGGGGGGGG
>NW_020885461.1:9036-14222 GCF_003945725.1 Corapipo altera
GGGGGGGGGTAACTAACCCCACGCGGCTGCTGATTAACGGGGGACTGGGTGGGTGGGTGATGAGGTGGGCGGGGGTCCCTCTGCCCCTATAAGTGCTCGGTGGGTGGGGGGGTCTTGGTGTCTGTGGGGGCTTCACGTGGGCTGAGAATTCCTTTGTGTATTTTTTTTGGGGGGTGAGTGTCGCGGTGCAGTTTTGGGGAGGGGCGTCCGGGGGAGCACAGGGGGCTGGGGAGGGGTCTTGCAGGGTGGGGGTCACCACGGCGCTGTGTTTGTGTGTGTCCCCCCCCCCAGACCGAGACACCCCAGAGCCATGTCCCTCACGGAGAGCACCGACAGCACCTCCGAGAAACCCGTGTCCCTCATTTGGGGTAAGCACCGGGACCCCCCGAGGGGTTTGGGGCTGCTTTGGGGTGCCCCCCTCTCACCCCATGCCCCCACCCCATGGCCGTGCCCCCCTCTGTGCCCGCAGGGTGTGAGCTGAGCAAGCAGAAGGACTCCTACACCTTCCAGATGCCCGAGGGCTGGCACTGTGAGCAGCAACTGGCCCTGCGCACGGTGGGTGACCCCCAAAAACACCCAGGGGGTGCCCGGGGGTCGTGGGAGGACCGTGAGGGGTCACAGGGGGGGTTGTTCTCCTTGCTGCCTGCAGGGGATGGCCCGGGATGAATCCCGTGGTGATGGAGGTTGTGATGGGGGCTGCCTGTGCCCACGTGCTCCTTGGCCACCCCAAATCCTGGGGGGGTCACTGAGGGGTTGTTCTTCTCACTGCCTGATGGGGAGATGACCTGGGATGAATTCCCTGTGGTAGAGACTGCGCCAGTTGAGGAGGGGGCTGCTTTCACCCCGGTGCCCCTCAAATTTTTGGGGGTCCTGGTTGAGGGGTACCTGCATGCCATGAGAATCCTGGGGGGATTTTCTTCTCACCCTGCTCCAGATCTGCCTGGGGGAGTCGGCCCGGGATGAATTCCACGTGGTGGAGGTGGTGGCAGAGGAGGGGGACACCCGGACCCCGGTGCCCCTCGCCACGCTGAAGCCGTCGGTGCTGCCCATGGTGAGTGCCCCGGGGAGGGGGCTGCTGCTGGCCCGAGGGGCTACCAGGGGAGCTGCCACCCCCCTGTTTTGCAGGCCACGCTGGCAGGAGTGGAGCTGACCCCCCCTGTCACCTTCCACCTGAGAGCCGGCTCGGGGCCCGTCTACATCAGTGGGCAGCACATCTCCAGTGAGTGTGGGGGTCTCCCCCTGCCCTGGGGTCTCCCCCTGCCCTGGGACCCCCCTCCCCGGGTGTGGGGGCTCAGCCAGTCCCTCCCGCAGTGATGACCTCGGATGAAGAGGAGGAAGAAGAGGAGGAGGAGGAGGAGGAGGAAGAAGAAGAGGAGTCCCCTCAGAAGCCCCCCAAGGGCCAAACCGCCCGGAAAGGCGGCGCTGCCAAGGTCAGCACCCCCTCGGCTGGGGGGCTGAGGGGTGCAGAGGGGTCCCTGTGCCACGGGGAAGGAGGGGCAGGGACCCCAAGCCCCTCTCTGTTGAGGGGATGAGCCATGATCTTCATCCCTTGGGGAGGAAGAATCCCAGGCTCTGGAAGAAGTCTTCATCCTGCATCTCCCTCTCTCTCTCCCCCATAGAAGAGAAAGCTGGAGAAGGAGGATGAGCCGTGAGTATGATGGAGGGGGGAAAAACCTGGAGCAGGGGCTGCCCACCCTGCTGGGACCCCGATCCCAGCCCTCCCCTTCTCTCCCAAGCAGGAACAACACCGTCCCTGAGGATCCCCTTCCCGGCAAGGTAGGGGCTGGGTGGGGTGTCCCTCTGCATCCCCCCCTCACCCCGGGGGTCAACACGAGGACCTGGGGAAGGGGATGTGTGATGGGAACCCAAAAAGGGGGGGGGCAAGGCAGGGCTGGGGGCTCCCTGGGCCGGGGGTGGTCCCTGCTCAGCCCTGTCCCGATCCCTGCAGGGCCGTGGAGCCGGGAGGGGCAGGAAAGCAGCGCCGAAGAAATGATGGGATGTGTGGCAGGTATGGAAAGGGCTGTGGGGGATGATGTCCAGGTTTGAGGGGGCCTGTGGGTGCCCCCAGCTCGTGGCTGAGTGGGGCTGGGGAGGATCCATCCCCCAAAGTGGGGTCTTCCCGGGATCCCTGTGCCTCAAATCCTTCCTCCTTCCCTTTTCCAGGTGCGGGAGAGCCCGAGGGAGCAGCTCTGGTGCTGGTGTCTGTTCCCAAATAAAGGATATTTTGCACTCCTGGTTCCCCGTGCTGGGAATGGGGGGGATTGTGGGAGAATCCTCCATCCTGGTTAGGGCTGCTGGGGGCCCTGGGGGGGTTCGGGGCAGCCCCCGCTGCCCGAGGGGTAGCAAGTGGTGCTTGTGAATAGGAGACAAAAGGGGATTAGGGAGCAGCGGGGAGACGATTAGAACCCATTGACCTGCCCTTGGTCTGCAGGCAGCGGGGGTCTGGGCAGGGTCCCGAGCCCCTCAGCTGCTCCCAGGGGGCCGCCGTGTCCCGGCTTGGCTCCGGGGGGGGGTCCTGAGCCCCCTACCAAGGCGGCTTTAGGCTGCTTCAGGTGTGGGGCAGGAGGGGAGGGGGCGTTGGGGGGGTTTAATCCTGCTCCGCACCCACCGGGGATGCTGGGATGGGGCTGAGGAGCTGCTGGGATGGGGAGGGGGCGGGCAGAGGGGGGTGTCTGTCCTCGAGGGCCACCCGCGGGAGGATGTGACAGGCAGCCCTGTCCCTCCAGCCTTTCCTCGCCCCGCAGGGGCTGTTTGCACAGCGGGGCCCCCCCCGGGGTTGTGCTGACAGCTCCCGGGACCCTCTGCCCCAGCCCGGGGGGGGACACACCGCGAGTGATGACGGCTCCGCTCCCATCAATCATCACCCGCGGCTGGGGGGGGGGCCGAGGCACAGCCCCCTTCCCCTCCCCCCGGGGGTGCTGAGCCCCCAGGATTGGGGTGGAAGGGGGTTTTGGAGCTGGGGGGGGGTTGCTGTGTTTGTGCTCTCGGGGTTTGGGCCGAGTTCCTGCCCCTGGAGGTGTGAAGGCAGCGGGGGAGGGGAGGATCTAATTTGGGTCGTTCACACTAAATCAGCGGCCCACCACCCCTCAGATGGGGGTGTGGGTACCCTGCTGCTCCCCATCCTGCCCGTCCCGGGGGGTTTGGTACCGACGAGGAGGCTGAGGTACGAGCAGGAAGGCAAGTAAGTGGTTTTAGAACTAAACCCCTCCCTCCCTGTGCTGCCCCTCAGGGGTGTTGGAGCCCCCCCAGGGGTTACCCCAGCTCCCTGCCGGGGCATTTATAGGGCACTTAACACCTCCCGGGGCCAGCAAACGGCTGGTGGAGGGGTCCACAGCCTCCTCCTGCTCGGGGGAGGTGAGACCTGCTGGGTCGGGGTGGGGAGGGGGTCCCCAGAGCCCCCCGGCACTAAAGGAGCTGGTGGGCAATGCACAGGCCGGGGCCGTGCCTGGCAGCCTGGTGACAGGAGGGTGACAAAAAGCATCTGTCCCGCAGGCCTGGTACCCTCCCCATGCCCCACAGCATCATCTCCGGGGAGGGGGGGGGGTGGTGATGGGGACCCCCAAGCAGCCGAACCCCACCTCCCCCCCTCCTCCCACTCCCCCATCCCACCCTCCTTCCCTGCGCGGAGCCTCTGCCTCCCGGGAGAGGTCCGGCCCCTCTTGGCGGGGCTCTCCCCCCACCTTTAAAGGCTGCCCCTTCCCCCGGGTCCCACCTCCGGGCCGGGCTCCATGGGTTGGGGGGCTGCGGGCGCTGCCCCGGGCGGCGGCACCGGCCCCAGGACCGGAGGCTGATGGGGTGGGGGCGCCGGGGGCAGGATGGACCTGGATGCCCCCGAGGTGTAGGGCGCGCAGCCCCCAGGGCCAGAGGAGGAGGAGGAGGAGAAGCCCCTGCCCCGGCTGCCTCCCCCATGCTCCGGCGCTGCCCCGGAGCCCTTGGCATCGCGCGTGGGATCTCCTGGACCCTCGGACACCCCCAGAGGGGGGATCGCCCCGGCGAGGAGGGCGCGGGAGAGTCCTCGGCTTCCCCTGCCCCGGCGGGGAGCGGGGCTGGCACCGCGGCGAGCCCGCCGTGGCACCGCCGGTGGCCCCCGGTGACCGGGGGGCTTCGAGCAGCGCCATGCAGCCCCTCACCCTGCAGAACCTCTCCATGTAAGAGCCCCTCTCGCTGCCACCCCCCGTTTATCCTTTATTCTCATCCCCACTCCTCGGGAGGAGAAAACAACCAACTCCCAAAGAAACTCCCTGGGTTTTAACACCCCCCCCCCTTTTTTTCCATTTTCCCCGCAGATGTTTCCAGCTCCTCATGTTCTCCTGTCAGACGCAGGTAGGTGGATGTGCTTTGCTGACCCCGGGGTGGGTGAAGGTGCCAGCTCTGTGACCCCCGCCCCCCCACCCCGAGCTGACCCTTCACTTTAGGGGGTGCCCTTTGCCTTGGGGGGGGGCTTTACCGGGGGCTGGTGTGTGCCCACCCCAAGTGGCAGCGAGTCCTGGGCAGGGAGGGATGCAGGGCTGGAGTCCCAGGCAGGGAGAGATTCAGGGATGGAGCTCCAGGGCTGGAGCCCCGGCCAGGGAAGGATGCAGGGATGAAGTTCCAGGGATGGAAGGATGCAGGGCTGGAGCTCCAGGAACGGAAGGATTCAGGGCTGGAGCCTTGGGCAGGGAAGAACGCACGGCTGGAGCTCCAGGGATGGAGCCCCGGGCAGGGAAGCATGTAGGGATGGAGTTCCAGGGCTGGAAGGATGGAGGGACAGAGCCTCATGGATGGAGCCCTGAGCAGGGAAGGATGCAGGGCTGGAGCTCCGGGAATGGAAGGATTCAGGGCTGGAGCCCCGGGCAGGGAGGGATGCAGGGATGAAGTTCCAGGGATGGAGTCCCGGGCAGGGAGCGATGCAGGGCTGGAGCTCCAGGGACAGACTGGGGGGTTGTGTCCGTGCCAGAGCTGTACTTGTGCCCCTCAGCACCGACCTCAAGGGGCTGTAACTGGGGGTTCAGCAGTGGGGATCACACCCCCTGGACCCCTCCGGAGGGTGTGGATAAGGCTGGCAGTGATGCCATCCCGCGCAGGTGGCACGTTCCTCGCAGCCCTGCTCGGGCAGGGGGATGTGCCGGGTCCCTCAGCCGGGAGCTGCTGCCGAGGGGGTTAATGGGGTCTGGACCCCACCAGCGGGGGGGTGTGTGAGGTTTGAC
>NW_020885462.1:0-14181 GCF_003945725.1 Corapipo altera
CCTGCTTGTTCCCCCAAGCATCTGTTTCCACAACATATATATATATAATTAAATAGGATATATTAATATATAGAATTAAATTTGATATATTAATAGAAGAGCATTTGCTTCACTTGCAGAGTTTTATTACCAAAGGTGGCGGGATGTGAAAATTCCACGTGTGAAATGGTGTTTCGTAAAGGAAGGAAAAGAAGAGTGTATGGGAGGGAATCACCTTAAAATGAACTTATTGCTGCTCTAAATAACTAAAATATTTTATCAAATGCATAGGAATAAAAGCAGCACTAGGGTTCGAGTCTGACTGTCTCCCAAAGGCTGCCCTGGGCAGGGTTTGCTCATGGATTCTCCTGAGGAAACCGAGGAACAGTAACATGAAAACCTAAAATCAATCAAACAAACAAACAAAAAAGCACCCAAAATACCAACTGTGGATGGAAGTTGTATTTTCCCTTTGTGAGATGACAAACAGGTGGGCAACAGAGAAATAAAAAATTATTAAAAGAATATTTTTATCTCCTGCTTTGGTACTTTAATATACTTTTGATATTTTAGATTCTCAGCTTGACAGTGCCTTTTGCCTACTTTGCTAATTTATTACTTAAAAAAAATAAAGTTTATTTCAATATACTCCCCTTTATCTTTAAGCATGTGGGCCAACATGTTGTCAGGTTCTTTGTTAGCCAAAGTGCTTCTAGAAAACCAAGGCAGTACAATTTCATTTTTACTTCCTATAAAAAGTGTTTATAAATTGATTTCTTGCAAAACTGTGGTGGTGAACACAAAATACAGAGAAAGTTGCAGAAGTCAAAGACCTCCTACTTCATAAGAAGTTATTTTTCAAGCTCTTTTGCTGTATTGAAATCAAGGTTTTTTTAGACCAAAAGCATTTTGACCTTGCAGTGGTGAAGTGCCTGCCTCCCACATTGAGTGTCAGCCAGTCTGTGTGGGACCCTGTGAGCTCCTCCTGAGCTCTCCCATCACTCTGGGACCCCTAAAATACTCCTGGGACCCCCTTTTTGGGTCAAAACTGTCCCTTTTTGGGCTTAAATTTCCATTTTTTGGTGCCCAAAGTGCTCCTTTTTGGGTCCAAACTGTCCCTTTTTTGCCCCAAATTTCCCCCTTTTTGCCCCAAACTCCCCACTTTTGGTCCAGATTCCCTTTTCTTCATTCAGTTTTCCCCTCTTTGGCTCTTTTTTTTTTTCCAAATTCCCCCTTTTTTTGCCCAAATACCAATCACAGGACCTTCCCAGACCCCTCCAAACACCCCCCAAATCCCCCTGGGACCCCCTAAACAACCAGATATCGATCCCAGTACCTCCCAGACCCCCCAAATCCCATCAGGGACCCCCTAAACACCCCCAGGGCACCCCAAAGCTCCTCAGAGACCACCCAGACACTCACAGGACCCCACAAAATCCCTTCAGGCTCCCCAAACCCCATTTTATCTCCCCCAAAGCCCCCTGGGACCCCCTCAACCCTCCAGATATCGATCCCAGAACCCCCCCAGTCTTCCCAGTCCCACCAGTAAGGGGTCCCCATGAAGGAATTGGCTGGAAAGGCCACGGGGGCCGAGCCCAAGTTGCCCAGTTTGACCAGTCCAGGGGATGACAGGAGGATGTTCCCGGGCTTGATGTCCCTGCTGGGGGGGACAGGGAGGTCACTGGGAGGGACTGGGAGGCACTGGGATGAACTGGGAGGGGATTGGGAAGGACTAGGAGGGAGTGGGAAGGGATTTAAGTAGGAATTCATGGGGACTGGGGGGACTGGGAGGGACTGGGGGGGATTTTGGGGCACTGGGAGAGGATTTGGGGAGGGACTGGGAAAAAACTGGGATGGAACTGGGATGGACTGGGGGCTCTATAGGGTGGATCTCTGGGTCAGGGGGCTCCATGGGGAGGTTCCATGGGGTGGATCCATAGGGTCTCACCTGTGGATGATCCCCTGGCTGTGCAGGTACCCCAGACCCCACAGGGATTTATGGATGAGCTCCTGTGATGAAGGTGTTTATGGATCCCAGGATGGAGGAATTCATGGATCAGCTCTCAGGATTGATGGATCCCTGGATGAGCTCCAGGGATTGAGGAAGTCATAGTTGAGGTCCTGGGATTAAGGGATTTAGGAATGAGCTCCCAGGATTGAAGGATTCATGGCTCCCTGGGATGGAGGGATTCATGGATCAGTTCCCAGGAATTAGGGCTGGAATCAGCAGGTGTTTCCTTAAGGTGCTGCCATCTGGGAAGGGGACAAGGGAGGATTTGCCTCTGGATTCAGGAAGAGCAAACAGGAATTTCTCAACAGCAGGAGGTGCTATATTAAAAAGGGACTGAGTAATTAGTGAGGGGTAATTAATGAGGTCATTAATATGCAAATGAGACATCACCTGGAGAGGGGACCAAGGTGGGGGGTTCCCACCTTTCCCACCCCTTCCCAGGGCTCAGTGCCCCCAATTAAGGGGCAAATCCCAATTAAAGAACAAATCCCGATGAAGGGTCAGATCCTAATTAACAGCTGAGTCCTAATTAATTAGCGTTGGTGGGTGGAGCCTGGGAGGGTTCCCATAGCTTTGAAGCAGGTGATGAAGTTCTTCACTTTGGCCTCATCCAGGAAAAGCTGCAGAAAATTGGGAAAAAGCCTCAAAACACTCAGGTCTATACCGAGATCTGTTTTGGATCTCTCTAGGGTGTGTCCAGAGTCTGTTTGGGGTCTGCTTGGGATCCATCCAGGATCCATCCGGAATCTCCCAGGGATCCATTTGGGATCTGTCCCACCCCTATAAACACCCAGATCCCTTACAGACCCCCCCCATGGACCCCCTCCACTCCTATAGACACCCAGACCCCTATAGACCGCCCCCATAGACCCTCAATCCCCCTTTAGACACACACCCCCCCCAACACCCAGACCCACCCCAGAGACCCTCAGACCCCCTGTAGCCCCCTCATAGACCCCACTCACCCCTACAGACACCCCCACACCTCTGTAGACATGCAGACTCCCCACAGACACACCCCATAGGTCCCACTCACCCACAGATCCTCCACACCCCATATATCCCCCCACAGCCACCCCTATAGACCCACCCCATAGACACCCACCCCTATAGACCCCCCCCATATCCCTACAGGTCTCAGACCCCTTACAGACCCTCACCCACCCCTACAGACCCTCAAACCCCTTCTGGACACCCCCACAGACCCTCCGCACCCCATATATCCCCCCATAGCCACCCCTACAGACTCACCCCACAGTCACCCCCCCATACCCACTATAGCTCCGTTACAGACGCCCCCCATGGACCCCCCCCGTCCCCCCCCACTGTCCCTGGTGATCCAGGGAACAGAAACACTCTCGGGTTCGGGGCTCCGGCCGCTGCCCCTGCCGGTACCCGGGCCCGGGCCGCGCGCGGAGCCACCGCACCGCCCCCGCCCGCATCGCCCCCGCCCCCCACGTGTCGCGACAGGCGACACCGGCCCCCAGAGCCCCGCCCCTGTCGCGACAGGCGATAGCGGGCCCGGCGGACGGCACGACCCGGAAGTGGCACCACGGGGGGACCGGAATAGCGGCGGCACCGCAGGGAGAGGGGGGGAGATGAGACAGGGAAATGGTTCCGGAGGGAAACGGAACCGGCTGTGGAAGGGCCGGGGGGAGCACAGGAGTGGGGCCCCCCTGTGATCGGCACCTATAGAACCCTATAGACACCGCCCACCCCTCCGGGAACGGGCATAGAAATCTCTAGCACCCTACAGGTACCTCTGCACCCCTACAGACACCCAGCCACCCCCACAGACCCCCCGGGAACGGGTATAAGCACCTATAGAACCCTATAGAAACCCCGGGAACGGGTATAGACACCTATAGGACACTACAGACATGCTGGGAATGGCTATAGGCACCTACAGAACTTTTTAGGGGTACTTTTGAATTAGATGATCAATGGAGCATAGAGGGGTGAGAGAGAAATTATATTAGGATATGAAACCAGCCAGAGTATTGTACAATGTAACTTTATGGCACAAGTGAACTGAAAGGTCCATTGTGTTTTTTAGCAAGTCAATGAGATGTCCCCCATGATCAGAGCTGAGTTCCTCCTTGGCTTGGCCCCATACCGCAAGATGGACACAAATACCCTCGAAACACAGTGGGAGAGGTCGTCCATAGGGGTGAGAAAGATGATGGTGAGAGGCAGATTCTGTGGGCAGGGGTCGCTGGCCCCTTGCCCTACAGCAGGGCAGGCACAGACTGTTGCTCTCAGGTGATGAACAGGCGGGGTTTGGCTGCCATTCAGGCATCACCTTATACTGGGTACTGGCCCTACGTGGTGTAATGTGGAGCTGATAAAATGGGGTGTCAGGACTGCTGGGGTGAGCGATCCTCATCCTGCCATGGAGACTGTGCTGTTCCATGGGGACGCCCGCTAAGCACGGGCACCGACCAGCTGCTGCAGATCCTGGCAGCCCTGACCTGTCTGTGTGGGTAAGCACAGTTTATTGAGAGGAAGCAACTGAGAAAGCCAATGTTTTATATCCTTTTTTGGTATCCCTTTAATTCCCTTATTGCTAGTTAATACTGTAATAAAAGCTGTCTGTATTATTGTATAAATGCCAACCGATAAAGTATTCTCTATTCTTTTTTAGCTTTTGATTCTCTTTGCTAGTAGGTTTTTTTTTATTTGTACTGCAATAAAAGATTTCTTTTTATTTTTAGTGTTTGAATGTCTGTTGTACTTGTCTTTCTTCCGGGCAAGTATTCAAACAAACTAATACTCCACATTCCACAGTCCTTTTGCCCCCTGTAACCACTGACTCTGAGTTCCTGCTTCCCCAGCCCCAGGGACAGTCTCCTTGTCTGCTCATTCCTCCACACTCTCTTCTCACTGATGGCATCTTAACCAGACAAGCCCCTGAGAATAATTTACTTGTAAGTCTTCAATTCTTTCGTGGTTTATTAGACAGACCTCAGAAGTGCATTCCAAGTCAATATATTGTATTAACAAAACCATGAGAAAAGATGTCTTTTTTGTGGCCTGTTTACTTTTTTTCTGTTTTTACATTGATATCAGCAATCTCAATTTGATAGTGATCCTGGGCACCTCCTAATTCAGTCTGAATAGATACAAAAATCAAGACCCTTTATGTCTGAGAATCCATCAGACTTTATCCCTATCCCCACCCCACCATTCCCTCATCAAACCCCTGGGACTCAAAGCAGCCTTGGGCAAATCCGAGCTTCCTCCACTCAAGGTTGGACCTGCAGGTTTCAGCTCCTTGGCACCAACTCCCACCTGCTTGGCTTGGAGAAAGAGCTGCCCAAGACACAGAGAGATGTTCATTTATTGCCAGTAAACAAAATCAGAGGAAGGCACAGCTCAATAAAAACCAAAAGTCCTTCCCCTGCTGTATATTAAGTCCATATTGCCTCCACTGAAGTCCACGTTCTGCAGTAGATAGTCTTAGACCAATGGCAAACACCTTCTGTGTCAAGCACAGATCCCAAGATCCCCCAAACACTCCCTGCCCTGGATTCTGTCCATATTTGCCCTTTGCACACAGTGAGTCACACGCTGAAGTCCCAAGTTCCCTCGAACCACAGAGGGAGGGAAAGAGGAAGTGAATGAATTTCTGTGTTGTGCAGAGTTAATCTGCACTCATCCCAATATTCTGGGCTTACAGGAACTTTATCAAACACATTCTGCAGCATCTGTTCACTGGGCAAACATCTGTGTGGATGGTCAGGCCCAAGGAGTGGTGGGCAATGGAGTTCCATCCAGTGGTGTTCCCAGGGCTCAGCACTGGGCTCAGGGCACTTCAATCTCTTTCTCAGTGATCTGCACAAGGGGATGGAGTGCAGGCTCAGGCAGTTCCCAGGGGACACCAAGCTGGGGGGGAGTGTTGATGTGCTGGAGGGCAGGAAGGCTCTGCAGAGGGATCTGGACAGGCTGGATCCATGGGCCCAGGCCAGTTGGGGGAGGTTCAACAAGGCCAAGTGCCAGGTCCTGCACTGGGGTCACAACCACCCCAAATCCCTGACCACACCCTGCAACTGGTCCTCACAGCATGTCCTGTGTCCTTAATCCCTCCATTTCCAAGGACTGTGTGGGACAAGGGAGCTCTGTGCTCTGGGTGCGGAAGGACCTCCAAGTGCCACTGGAGTGGGAACCACAACTCATCACGCTTGTGTTCTTTGGGCAGCCAGGAACTGGTGAGACTTGAAGCCACAGAAAGTTTCTCTTCATTACCCACAAACAAAATTTAAACACGATACAATTTATAAACATCCCAGGTCTTCCCTCAGTTCTCCTCAGTCACAGTGACCAGGAGAATGCTCATCCTTGATGTCCTGGTGCCACAGCCCAGGGTGCTCCTGGCCTCCCTTGCTGCCAGGGCACACGGCTGCCTCCTGCCCAGCTCCCTGCCCACCCACAGCTTCTGACAGGGCTGCTCCCAGCCCAGCAGCTCCAGCCTGTGCCATGGCCAGGCTGAGGCCCCTGCAGGGGCAGACACTGCCATTTGTCCCTCGGGGATTTCAGCAGGTTCCTGCCCAGACGTGCTCTCCTCCTCCCTGAAGCCCTTCCCCGAGCACAGAGGCCTGAGAGACCTTTCCAGGAAAGACTCAGGTAGAGAAGTCATGGAGTCCCCAAGCACTACATCAGTGTCTGCTGCAATTAAACCTCCCTCCCCATTGCACAGCAGCCCTGCATTTCCCTCCTGCAGCCTTGGTGTCCAACACAGCCCTTGAGGTTCTTTGGGCTCTGGACTTTTCCTGCAGCCCCCAACTTCAGGGGAGCTTTGCCTTTCCCACAGTGCCCCCTGCACAGCCCAGGCCATGCACTCCTGATCGGCTCATGCCACCAAGGGCACAGACCAGCCTCCTCTTGCTGGCACTTGCATGTTTTCAATCCCTTCCACAGGCCCTGGCTCTGCACCACAACCCCCCTGGGCTGAGTCCTCCCCCTGCACGCTCACACAGTGTCACATACACACCCAGGGCTTTCTCTCCCAGCTCCTTTCCAGCCCAACCCAGTTCCCTCCAAGCTCTCCCACCTGCCCTGAGCTCTCTCCACCCCCAAGGGCCTCTCCCCAGCACAGCCCAGGCGGCTCTGGCCCCACAGCCTTGCCCAGGGCAGGCTGCTCTGGGCAGTGGCACCACAGCCCCAGCCCCTCTGGGCACAGCAGAGCTGGAGCTCTGAGAGGACTCAGCCCCAGCCGGGGGAAACGTGCTTGGCAAAAGGGAAAGGAGGCTCCTGGTGAGCCCTGCTCTGCTCTGCAGGAGATCCTGAGAGCTCTGCAACCCCTTCCCTGCCATCCCATCTCCCCAGGCCAGCACACAAAACCCGTGTGACTCTGTGACTGTGTGGCTGTGTGACTATGATTCTGTGATTCTGTGACTCTGTGACTCTTTGATTGTGTGACTGTGTGACAATGTGACTTTCTAAATTCCTTTAGCGTGTTTAGACTTCTATTCAAGGTAGAAAAACACCTCTATTGAACAGCATCACACTCTAGACCTGGACAACAAGATCCCACAAGAGACAAAGCAACCTTCAAACCCAGAACTTTGAAGCTGCTCCAAGGACTGTACGTGCTGCGAAGAAGATAAAGATGAGGAAGAAGGGGTCCCAAAGACCCCAAACCCAGTTCCCCAAGGAGCATGTCGGGGGCAGAACAGGGCAGAACTGGGGGGTGGAGAGTTCTGGCATTGGACAGACCATCTTCTAAAACTGTAGAACCATTGCCTGGGAGGGCGCACGTCGTGTGTGTTCCCCTGGGCCTGTGGGCCTGATTAAAGGACCTGCTCTTTTGAGCTGATCTTACACACTAAATTGGCCTGGAGATTTATCTCTTGAGGTTACAGGAGTAACTAACTAGGTGGCTTTTGCTAAATGCACATCCCAAGGCTTCAAGGTCCCACTGCCCATTGCTTTCCAGGTGGTTTGGAACAGTCCACTCTACCATTCCACTTTCCCAGAGGCTGGTGCCTGACAGGGAATATGATCCATCCACTCCATGCCGAGCTCTCTGGTCCAGGTGTGCACAAGGTTGTTTTGAAAAGAGTCCTGCTGTCCAACTCCAGTTTATCTGGAGGGCAGTGTCTCCCCAGGACTTGCTGTTCCAGGCCCAGGATGGTGTTCTGGGCAGTGGTGGGAGGCACAGGGGGTGTCTCCTGCCATCCAGGGGTTGTGTCCACCATGGTCAGCACACAGAGCTTGCCTTGGTGGTTTTGGGGAGTGTGCTGGGATCAATCTGCCAGGCCTGCCCACATCTCTAGTTCAGCCATCATCCCCCACCCCACAGGGGCTTTACCCTCTTGGCCTCTTTGATGACAGCACGTGTTTCCCAGCTCTGGAGAACCTGGCAGTTGGTGTCCATGGTTAAATGCACCCCTGGATCACAGGCCCAGCTGGATGTTGCACCTCTTCCCTCAGGACCTGAGGTGTCCTGGGCCCAGCGAGCCAGGAATAATTCACCTTGTGTTGTCAGTCCAGTTCTACCTGAGACACTTTCATCTGCTCAGTCCCATCCCCCTGTCCATTCTTGGATGTCACTCAGGAGCCCAACTCTTGGCTCCCTGTGCATCTCCAGGATGCACTTTCACAGCCAACCTCTCTGCCCGGGTGGCAGGAGGGCCTACCCTGATAAGGCCTAAAATCCCATCAGACAATGCCAACAGTGCCAGCTCTCATGCAAGCTGTCTGTGAGATCTGAGAGTTACCCGTGGCACCATGGGAATGGTTTTGGTGTTGAATGATGCTCAGACCAGCCTGGTTCACCCAACTCCAAACACACATCCTGCTTTTGGAAGTTGGATGGGACAGAGAAGCTGCTCATTGGCCTGTCCATTTGGGAGGAGCAGTCAATCACTTCATCCTATAGAAGTCCAGTCCCCTTTCATCCAGGCAGGTTTTTCTAACACAACCCTTCTTGGGGTAGATGTGTGGAGATTCCTGCCTTGGGTGGGGATGCTCTCCAAGAACACTCCTCAAGCCTGAGCAAAAGTAATCTCCCATGACCGTTGGTCTGGGTGAGTTACATCAGATGTCTATGTGATAATTATTTCTTTTGGCTAACTTTAATATAATTGCTTCAATAATTGCTTCAATATAGTGCACTATCCTATCTTATACTCTACAACTAGCAGTTTTAGCCTTTATACTGTGTAGTAAATAATTCTGATTAAGATCTTTTGTCTGATCATTTGTAAGAATAAAGGATTCATTTTATAGAAATATTCCCATTTAGCCAATCATTAAACCTGTGGGACAAAAGTGGTTCAATCTCTTGGATCTGTAATCCCTTAAATTTAATTTGTTGAAAAAATCTGAGGAAAAGATTGAATCCCTTATTTCTTGAGGCTCCGCAGTGGGACAGTGGCTCTTTGATGCCATGAGGTTGCACTGTTTCCCAGCGTTCCTGGGCTCCATCAGGCCCAGCAGTGTGACAATGGCCCACTGATTCCATCATTTTCCCCAGTGTCACAATGGTCCCTTTGACTCCAGAAAGCCTTGCAGAATCAGAATGGCCCCTGGATTCTGTGAGGTTCCACAATGTCACAATGGACCCTTGATTCCATGAGATTCTGCAGTGTCCCATTGGTTCCCTTTGGTTCCAAAAGGTTCTGGGATGTCACACTGACCCCTTGATTCCCTGACATTCCACAAAGTCCCGGGGTCCTTTTGATTCCATGAGGTTCCGCAGTGTCCCATGTTCCCTTTGGTTCCAGGAGGCCCCAGTGTATTCCAATGGCCCCTGGATTCCAGGAGATTCCACAGTGTCCTGGGGTTCACTTGTCTCCCTGAGTTTTGGCAGTGTCCCAGGGTCCCTTTGTTTCCAGGAGGTTCCTTTGTTTCCATCAGGCCCTGCCACATCCCAGACTCCCTTTGGTTCCATGAGGTGCTGCAGGGTCACAATGTCCCCTTTATTCCATGAGGTTCCGCCACGTCCCAGGGTTCCTTTGGTTCCATGGGGTTCCACAGTGCCAAAACTCCCTGCTTCTTATCCTTCCAAAATTTGTGGGCCCATTCTATCCCTGCCTGGGATGGAGCCCCATTGTGTTTGTGCAGGAATGGATCCATGGCCATCCTGCCACTGCACCAATTTAATGCTGCAGAAACATCACTGCAGGCCTGACCCTGGATGCAGGAACAGTCTGGGAACTCCAGGCCTGCTCCCATTCAGCAGAGCCAGTCGGGGTCCCAAAGAGCACAAGGGATTGACTGCAACCCCTGCAGTTCTCTGGCATTACTGGGGACAAATGCATGAACTGCCAGGAGCTCTGCAGAGCCCTGACAGTGCCACTGCAATCCCAAGCTGCATTGCCCAGGTCAATACTCAGCACAGCCAAGGCCACAACCCTTCCTGAAAGATGTCCCTTCTGGGCAGGGCCAGGGGGACAAACCCCTCCATCTGTCCCTGCACATGTTGTGTCCAATTCTCATCCCCCACTTAGGGACAAAGTCAGCCTACATTGGGTGTTTAGCGTGGCATTTGCTTCACTGTTTTGTGCTTCCAACACACACACACACACCCCAGTGTGGGCAGAGTCTGGTCCCCCAAAGAACACAAGACCTGACTATTTGTGGCTCCCACGGTAGTGGCTGGAACTTGATCCACAATCTGTGCCAGGAGCAGAGAGGTCCCTCTGCACAGAAATTTCTTGGTAATGGAGTTCTTAAGAAAACAGGACAGGCTGTGGGGATCACTTGCAGGGCAAAGCCAAGGACATGTCTTGAACATCCTCCTGTTTACCATGACCAGCTTTTACATTATTTTTTCTCTCTGTTTTCCCATGCTTGTTCCTCCACAAATTGCTATGATCCCACCCTTCCCCTTCCTTTGGTTCTTTCCTAGACATCCCATGACAAGTATTCCTCAGTCCCAAAATGTGCTTTCTTGTTGCCCATCGTAAGTCTCAGACCCCGAGCATGAAAACCACATCCACATTTGTGAGGTCATCCTGGGAGGCTCTGCCAATTGACCCACTTGGTGAAGCCTTCACAGAGATATTTTGGAACTCTCTTTGAATTATTTTTTTACCTTTTGGGCTTAGAAGGGTTTCTCCAAAAACATGGCAATTCATGTCCTCAACATGGCAATTCTTTGGAGAAGGACTTTGAGACTCAAAGAATCACAGAATGATTTGGCTTGGAAGGGAGCTAAAAGGTCATCTGGTCCAAGCCACTGGACATGGACAGTGACATCTTTTTCTAATTGAGGTTGCTTACATTCCCTGACCTTGAACAAATGCAGGGATGGGACATCCACTTCTCTGGAAACCTGCTTCAGTTCTTACTGCCCTTATTGTTAAATATTTCTTCCTATTATCAATATAAGACTCCAACCTTTCAGTTCAAAGCCATTGCCCCGTGTTCTACCACTACAGGCCTTGGTAGAATGTATCCCTGTGATTTCCTTAGACTATGAGCACCATGTGTTCTTCTGCAAACACCTTGGAGAGTATCCAGGGATCTCCCAAGAAAAGATTTGGAAGCCTCAAGCCCATAACCACTCTGTATGGACTAAAGAGCTGTGGCCTTAATGGTGTGGAGACTGAGGGCAATACAGGAGAAGCCAGAGAGGACTTGAAGGGTGGTTTCAGAGATGAAGGATCCTTTTGTCATAGCAGGAAACAGCATGAGAAATAAAGAAATAATGGCAAGTTCAGTTGGAGAGGTTCAGACGACACAAAGAGAAAGGAGTTTCACACTGAGGGCAGTGCTGTGGTGCAACACATAACACAGAAGGAGCCTGGATGAGCCCAAGGCTTTGTGTGTGCAGGAAGAGCCAGGGAGGACACAGAGATGTCAGTGCAGGAAGGTGCCAGCCAGGTGGGGCAGCCGGGGGGATGACGACAGCCTGCAGGGAAAGGGGCAGGGCATGGACACCGTAGGACAGCCTGGGCTGGAGAGGAGACAGGGATGGGGAGAAGCTGAAAGGCCCTGACACAGCCACCTTCTGCAGGCCTTTGGCCATGGCTGCTGTCTGTGTCCCTGATGCCAGGAGGAGGGGAGTGCCCCTTGCAGCCCTGGGGCCTCATGGCCTCCTTGTCCCTGCTCAGCAGCCTGGCAGGTGCCACCCCATGGTCCTGCCCTTGGCATTGCACATCCCACATCCCAGTGCCCCAGGAAGAGCCCTGAGGAATGAGGCAGGGACAGGATCTGCCTTCCCAGGGGCTGGAGTCCGGGCTTGTTCCTCTGGATTAAGGAAACAAGTCAAGGTTTATTCAACATCAGAGCCACCTTTCCCTTGCTTGTCCATCCTTGGCATCACTGTCTGCAGATTTCTGCTCTAACTGGAACCTGGGGACATGTTCTCAGTTGTGTCCCTCAGTGAGACTCATTAGCACTACAAGAAATTTCAATGTTTCAATCTCACTTTGACTTCTTAAGAAGTTGTTTGAACTTCCTCTCAGGGACTGAGTCTCATGTAAACAACACCAAACCCCCTGAGGGTCACTAAATGCCTGGGGCTGTTGCTGTGCTGTTTAGCTGGGTTGGGCTCCTGGCACACAGGGAGCTCCTGGCAAGCAAGAAGAGCCTCAAAGAGACAGCTCTGCTGGTGAGCAGCTCCTCTGCACAGCCCAGCAGGGCTGAGGGCACTGCCAGGGCAGCTCAGGGACACCAGCAGGGCACAGACAGAGCTTCAAGGGGCTCAGCACTGGCAGGAGGGCTGAGAGCTCCCTGCAGGAGGAATCTTGGCAGGGCTGCACACGGTGAGTCTGTGGCTGCAGGGCAGTGCAGGGGCAGCTCCTGGAGGCATCTCCTAAAGCTGGCCCAGCCCCAGCTGATGGGATGGGTGAGCAGGGGCTGTTTTGGGGCACTTTGGAAGAGCTGTGAAGCCGGGGGTGCAGCCAGGGGTGCCCAGGGCTGTGGGGCAGAGCAGGGTCCTGCAGCCCAGGGTGCTGTGCTGGGCAGGGACTCTGCTGCCTGCCAGGGGCAGCTCTCAGCTGGCCTGGGGAGCTGCTGCCAGGGCTGGGGCAGAAGGGCTGTGGGCAAGGAGCAAACCTGGCAGCTGAGGGAGGATCTTTTCCATGTCTCACTGTTGCAGGGTCAGACCTGCTCACAGCTCCAAACCACTACACCATATTGAATGGAGAATCTTTTGCAAAGCTCAGAAAAGACAGGGGCTACAGGAAAGGAATTAGTTCTGAGGTGTGTTTCCTGCTTAGGCATTGTAGCAGAGACATTGTTCTCTCAGTTCAGGAGGCTGCAATGAAATTCCAACTCTTTTACTCTCAGAGATGAGTATTTCAGGCAGTCTCAGAAATGAGCACAGGATCCTGGGCAGTGCTGAGCCTTCCCTTGGGGGTGGGCACTCTCCTGTCCCAGCCCTTGGCTTCCCTGCAGGAGGGCTCCTGTCCTGCTCTGTCCAGCACAGCTGCACCTCTGGGCTGGCACAGGGGACACTTCACAGAGCTGCCCTTTCAAGCAGCACTGCCCTGCTCTCAGCACAGATCTTGGTGGGGTTTGTAAAGATGAATCTGTGTGTGAAGTCATCTTCAAGGTAGCCCAAGGGAAAGTGCAGGACAGAAGGGAAACAGACTGAGAAGCACTGCAGCTCTCCTGGCTCTGCAATAAGCAAAGGAGAGCTCAGCCCTTCTGCCTGTCCTGTCTCAACACTCTTCAGATTTATAATCAGAAAAATTTTCCCCTAAAAAAACACCCCCCAGGTGTTATGATTGTAACCAAAAAACCCAGGCAAAATTATTTTAAGGGTACACTATGGTCCTCTCCTGCAGCCCAAATTGCTCCAAGACAACAGTTCAGGAATTAAACTTTTCCATCAAAGCTTGGTTCCATGTGACATCCCCCATAATCATGAGAACTGTCCCAAACCAGCTCCATGTCTGCACTGCAGCAGAGCAAAGCTGAGTCCTTGGCAGCACATGGGCAGAGCTCCTGCTCCTCACAGCACCCTCAGAGAGCACAAACCAGAGAAAAGAAATGCCTTGACTTGGAGGGGATTTCCCTGAAAACTGCACTGGCTTTGCTGAGAGGGGGCTGTCTAATTGTTCTCCGTGCTTTCCTTTTCTGAACAGACCCTGTCCTAAGGAACAACAAATGTCCAACAGCAGCTCCCTCACCCAGTTCCTCCTCCTGGCATTTGCAGACAGGCGGGAGCTGCAGCTCCTGCACTTCTGGCTCTTCCTGGCCATCTCCCTGGCTGCCCTCCTGGCCAACGGCCTCAT
>NW_020885463.1:0-1504 GCF_003945725.1 Corapipo altera
TGGGAATATCCCCAAACCCCTCATCCCTTCCCTGCTGGAATCACCCAGCCCTGGCTGCTCTGGGATCAATCTCCTGTGGATTTTCCCACTTCCCTATGGATTTTCCCAATTCCCTATGAACTTCCCCACTTCCCCATGGATGTTCCCAATCCCTGTGGATGTTCCCAATCCCCATGGATGTTCCCAATCCCCGTGGATGTTCCCAATCCCCATGGATGTTCCCAATCCCTGTGGATGTTCCCAATCCCTGTGGATGTTCCCAATCCCCGTGGATGTTCCCAATCCCCGTGGATGTTCCCAATCCCCGTGGATGTCCCCAATCCCTATGGATGTTCCCAATCCCCGTGGATGTTCCCAATCCCCGTGGATGTTCCCAATCCCCATGGATGTTCCCAATCCCCATGGATGTTCCCAATCCCCATGGATGTTCCCAACCCCTGTGGATGTTCCCAACCCCTGTGGATGTTCCCAACCCCTGTGGATGTTCCCAATCCCCATGGATGTTCCCAATCCCCATGGATGTTCCCAATCCCCGTGTATGTTCCCAATCCCTGTGGATGTTCCCAATCCCCATGGATGTCCCCAATCCCCATGGATGTTCCCAATCCCCGTGTATGTTCCCAATCCCTGTGGATGTTCCCAATCCCTGTGGATGTTCCCAATCCCCGTGGATGTTCCCAACCCCCATGGATGTTCCCAATCCCTCTGGATGTCCCCAATCCCCATGGATGTCCCCAATCCCCATGGATGTTCCCAATCCCCGTGTATGTTCCCAATCCCTCTGGATGTTCCCAACCCCTGTGGATGTTCCCAATCCCTATGGATGTTCCCAATCCCCATGGATGTTCCCAATCCCCATGGATGTCCCCAATCCCCATGGATGTTCCCAATCCCCATGGATGTCCCCAATCCCCATGGATGTCCCCAATCCCCATGGATGTCCCCAATCCCCATGGATGTTCCCAATCCCCGTGTATGTTCCCAATCCCTGTGGATGTTCCCAATCCCTGTGGATGTTCCCAATCCCCATGGATGTTCCCACTTCCCTCTGGATGTCCCCAATCCCCATGGATGTCCCCAATCCCTATGGATGTTCCCAATCCCCGTGGATGTCCCCAATCCCCATGGATGTTCCCAGTTCCCCATGGATGTTCCCAATCCCCATGGATGTCCCCAATCCCCATGGATGTCCCCAATCCCCATGGATGTTCCCAATCCCCGTGGATGTCCCCAATCCCCATGGATGTTCCCAATCCCCATGGATGTCCCCAATCCCCATGGATGTTCCCAATCCCCGTGGATGTTCCCAATCCCCGTGGATGTTCCCAATCCCCATGGATGTTCCCAATCCCTATGGATGTCCCCAATCCCCATGGATGTTCCCAATCCCTCTGGATGTTCCCAATCCCTCTGGATGTTCCCAATCCCCATGGATGTTCCCAATCCCCATAGATGTCCCCAATCCCTCTGGATGTTCCCAATCCCTCTGGATGTTCCCAATCCC
>NW_020885463.1:1514-2065 GCF_003945725.1 Corapipo altera
CCCAATCCCTGTGGATGTTCCCAATCCCCATGGATGTCCCCAATCCCCATGGATGTCCCCAGCCCCTATGGATGTTCCCAATCCCTATGGATGTTCCCAATCCCTGTGGATGTCCCCAATCCCCGTGGATGTTCCCAATCCCCATGGATGTTCCCAAAGCCCATGGATGTTCCCAATCCCCATGGATGTCCCCAATCCCCATGGATGTTCCCAATCCCTGTGGATGTTCCCAACCCCTGTGGATGTTCCCAATCCCCGTGGATGTTCCCAATCCCCATGGATGTTCCCAATCCCTGTCTCTCCCCTTCAGCGAGGGCAGCAACCTCACCCCAGCCCATCACTACAACGACTTCCGGTTCAAAACCTACGCCCCCGTCGCCTTCCGCTACTTCCGGGAGCTCTTCGGGATCCGCCCCGACGATTACCTGGTGGGTTTTTGGGAATTCTGGGACTTCTTGGGAATTTCGTGATTTTTTGGGGAATTTTTTGGAAATTTTTTGGGGAATTTTTGGGGCAATTTTCCCGATTCCCGGAGTTTGCAATGGGTGTTC
>NW_020885463.1:2143-6202 GCF_003945725.1 Corapipo altera
ATTTTCCCGATTCCCAGAGTTTGCAATGGGTGTTCTTCTTCCCCTTCCTTTTACTCCTTGTTTTCGATTACCTGGTGAGGCTTTTTGGGAATTTTGGGGATTTTTTTGGAATTTTGGGGAATTCTGTGATTTTTTGGGAATTTTGTCATTTTTTGGGAATTTTGTGGAATTTTTTGGGGAATTTTTGGACAATTTTCCCAATTCCTCAAGGAGTTTAGAATGCGTGTTCTTCACACCCTTCTTTTGAATGGTGTGTATAATATATAATATTTAATATATAATATGTAATATATAATATATAATGTGCAATATATAATATATAATATATTTTTTTTTGAATTTTGGGATTTTTTGGGGAATTTTTGGGCAATTTTCCCAATTCCCCAAAGAGTTTAGAATGGGTGTTCTTCATACCCTTCTATTGAATGGTGTGTATAATATATAATATATAATATATAATATATAATATATAATATATAATACATAGTGTATAATATATAATATGCAATATTTAGCATTTAATATGTAATATATAATATGCCTTATGTAATATATTATACATAATATATATTTTATAGTATATAATATATAGTGTGTATTATATAAAATATAATAAATAGTATGTAATGTATATAATATATAATATGAAATGTTTAGCATGTAATATGTAATACATAATATATATTATATAATATATAATGTATAAGATGCATTATGTAATATATAAATGCATTACATGTAATATATAGCGTGTAATATATAGTATATAATACATAGTATATAATATGTAATATTTAGCATATAATATGTAATATATAATATGCATTATGTGATACCTAATACATAATATGTAATGTTTAGTATATAACATACAGTGTGTAATATATAGTATATAATATATAGTATATAATATTGAGTATATAATATTGAGTCTATAGTATATAATATATAGTACATAATATTTAATATGTAATATTTAGCATGTAATAGGTAATATATAATATGTATTATATAACATATAGAACATAATATGTCACATATGCTATATAATATAGAGTATATAGTATATAATCTGTAACATATGACATATAATTTGTCATATATATATTATATAATTCTTCTGAATATCACACAAACCTCCAGAAACCTTTGCACACCCCCTCGTTCCATTTCTGCCCTAACCCTTAAACCCAGAGATTTCCCTCTGGAGCCGGGGGATTTCCCAGCCCGTTCCCGGCCGGAATTCCGTGTTCCCTGATCCCTTTTTCCCCGTTTTCCCCCCAGTACTCCCTGTGCAGCGAGCCCCTCATCGAGCTCTCCAACTCGGGCGCCAGCGGCTCCCTCTTCTACGTGTCCAGCGACGACGAGTTCATCATCAAAACCGTGCAGCACAAGGAGGCCGAGTTCCTGCAGAAGCTGCTGCCCGGCTACTACATGGTGGGTGAGCGGGAATCTTGGGAATCCTTGGGAATCCTTGGGAATTCTTGGGAATTCTTGGGAATTCTTGGGAATTCTTGGGAATTTTGGGAGTGCTGCCCTCCGGGAGTCAGCCCAGCCCAATCGAAAGCACCTTCGACTCATCCAGGCCGTGGGCAGGGACACCTCCCATGAGCCACGTCCAGCCTGGCCTTGGACACAGCAGTTTAGGCCCAGCTCCATCCTGGTACATCCAGCTCGGCCTAAGGGCCGGATTTAAAAGGTTAAGCTCAGTCTGGCCACGCAGAGTTCAGCTCTCTAAACTCCTCCTAAACCCTCAGATATTTTTGCTGTGATTATATCCCAAAACCACCTTGTTTTCCTTCCTAATTCTGTCCAGTGTCTCTGCAGCCAGGGGGGTTTAGACCCAGCTTGATCCTGATGCATTGAGCTCAGCCTAAATCCTGATAAGCTTGGTCTGACCATGCAGAGTTCAGCACTGTTGGACTTCAGTTGAATTCCTTAAACTCCTCCTAAACCCACCCATGCTGTGATTGTGTCCCAAAACCACATTGTTTTCCTCCCTAATCCTGTCCAGTGCCTCTGCAGCCACGAGACTTTAGACCCAGCTTTATCCTGATGCATTGAGCTCAGCCTAAATCCTGATAAACTCCTCCTAACCCCACAGATATTTATGCTGTGATTATATCCCAAAACCACGTTGTTTTCCTCCCTAATCCTGTCCAGTGTCTCTGCAACCACGAGACTTTAGGCCCAGCTTTATCCTGATACCTTTAGCTCGGCCTAAGGGCCAGATTTAAGATTGAGCCCGAGATCTTTTGCTCTGAAGCCTCAATCTGAGTGAATAAGCACCAAACTCCTTCCTTCCTCCAGCCTTTCCCGTCTCTTCCCCGTCTTCCCCTTCGAACCAGGGTTTCATGGATGGTCTCCACGATTTTTTTTCCCCCGTGTCTTTGGCCCTTCCAGAACCTGAACCAGAACCCCAGGACTCTCCTCCCCAAGTTTTACGGGCTCTACTGCGTCCAGGCGGGCGGGAAGAACATCCGGATCGTGGTGATGAACAACCTCCTGCCCCGCTCGGTGAAGATGCACCTCAAGTACGACCTCAAGGGCTCCACCTACAAGCGCAGGGCCTCCCAAAAGGAGAGGGAGAAGGTTTTCCCCACCTACAAGGACCTGGATTTCATGCAGGACGTCCCCGACGGGCTCTTCCTGGACTCGGACATGTACAACGCCCTGTGCAAGACGCTGCAGAGGGACTGCTTGGTGAGTGGGGAGGGGAGGGAGAGGGGTTTCCTTGGGTTTCAGCCTTTGCCCTGGAAAGGAGGTGGTGGCTCTGCCTTAGGCTTGGGAGAACGGGGAGGTTTTGGGGCGGTGTGGGTGAAAAGCGGGAGCTGCGGCTCCGGTTTTGTGTTTCTGACCTTCCGTGGCTGGAGAGGAGGGGAGGGATCACAGAATCATGGAACCATGGAATTATAGAACCAGAGAATCACAGAATTATAGAATTATAGAATCATAGAATCATAGAATTATAGAACCACAGAATTATAGAATCATAGAATCATAGAATTATGGAATCACAGAATTATAGAATCATGGAACCATAGAATCATGGAATCATGGAACCATAGAATTATAGAATTATAGAATTATAGAATCATGGAATCACAGAATCATAGAATCACAGAATCATAGAATCACAGAATTATAGAATCACAGAATTATAGAATCACAGAATTATAGAATCACAGATTTATAGAATCACAGATTTATAGAATCACAGAATTATAGAATCACAGAATTATAGAATCATGGAACCATAGAATTATAGAATTACAGAACTATAGAATTATAGAATTATAGAACCATAGAATTATAGAACCATAGAATTATAGAACCATAGAATTATAGAATCACAGAATCATGGAACCATAGAATCATAGAATCATAGAATTATGGAATTACAGAATTACAGAATTATAGAATTATAGAGTTATAGAATCATAGAATCATAGAATTATGGAATCATAGAATAATAGATTCACAGAATTATAGAATCATAGAATCACAGAATCATAGAATTATAGAACCATAGAATTATAGAATCACAGAATTATAGAACCATAGAATTATGGAATCATAGAATCATAGAATTATAGAACCATAGAATTATAGAATCACAGAATTATGGAATCATAGAATCATGGAATCACAGAATCATGGAACCATAGAATCACAGAATCACAGAATCACAGAATCACAGAATTATAGAATTATGGAATCACAGAATTATAGAATCATAGAATCATGGAATCATGGAATCACAGAATTATAGAATTATAGAATCATAGAATCACAGAATCATAGAATCACAGATTTATAGAATCAGAGAATCACTGCCTTTCCCCCAAAGGTCCTGCAGAGCTTCAAGATCATGGATTACAGTCTGCTGGTGGCCATCCACAACATGGACCTGGCGCAGCGGGAGCAGGGCCTGGCCGACGGCGCGGCCCCGGCCGACACGCGGCGCCCGGCGGCGCAGAAGGCCCTGTATTCCACAGCCATGGAATCCATCCAGGGAGAGGCCAGGAGAGGGGGAACCATCGAGACTGACGACCAGTA
>NW_020885463.1:6212-14172 GCF_003945725.1 Corapipo altera
AACCCCAAGCATTCCAGGTGGGATTTTAGGGATAAGTTCTTCCCTGGGATGGTGATGAAACCCTGCCAGAGGTTATTCCATGGCTGCCCCATCCCTGGAGTGTCCCAGGGGTGACCTGGGGCAGTGGGAGGTGTCGGAAAAGGGGGTTTCCAAGCCAATTCCATGATTCCGTGTCTGACTCCGGACCCTGTCCTAGGATGGGAGGAATTCCAGCCCGGAATTCCCGGGGGGAGAGGCTGCTGCTCTACATCGGCATCATCGACGTGTTGCAGTCCTACAGGTAGGTAATTAATTAATTAATGGGTTAATTAAATACCTAAACCACGGATAAATCTTTTTAAAAATTGTTTTATTTTTATTATAATTTATTATAATAAATTATATTTTATTTTTAGAATAAATAAGATTAAAATTAGAATAATAATTATTATATTTTATTATTGTGATTATATAATATATATTATATAATATTATCTAATATATAATATCTTATAATTATATAATTATATAGTTGTAATATATTATTTATTATAATTATATAATACATTACTATATATTATATTATTGTATATAATATTTTATAATTATATATTATAATTAATGAAATATGTTATTTTATAACAAATAATTATAATATAAATTATAGTTTATTTCTATAAAATATTATAATTATTATATTCTATTATTATATTGTATATATGTATTATTTGATAATATATAAAATTACAGTTACATATTATAATTAATAATATATATTATTTTAATGAATAATTATAATATAAATTCTAGTTTATTTCTAGAATAAACAATAATATAATTATAATTATTATATTTAATATATAATTATAATTATTTTATTATTGGAAAACAACAGTGAAACTTTCTTCTGTTTTTATTAATGTCTTTTAATATTTAATATTTAATTTTTGAAACAGATTTAAATAATTAATTAATAAATAATTAGATTTATTTATTTAAATAAATCTATCCACTTAAATAAATATTAAGTACTAATGTAATATTAATTATATTAATATTAATATATTGATGCACTCTATTACTTTAATATTAATATTTAATATTTAAATAAAATATATTAATACAATATATTAATTTAAATATTCATATTGAATAAAAATCAAACAAATATTCAAATAAAATGTTTGTAAAAATATATTAATATACTATTTTAATTTAATATTAATGTTCAATAAAAATTAAACCAATATTTAAATAAAAGATTTATAAATAAAATATTTAATTTTTTTAAAAATTGTCCTTTTTTTGTTACCAGGTTTGTGAAGAAGTTGGAGCACTCCTGGAAGGCCCTGGTGCACGATGGGGTGAGTGGGAAACAGCCCTTTTTTTAGGGGAAAAAACCACTTTTTTAAACCTTTTCCAACCACTCTGGGCTCAGAATCCCTGGATTTCCCAGGCACAAAAATATCCTGTTCAGAAATAGGTGGGTTTATTTTAATTTCTCTATTTTTTGCTGTTATTTCCTGGCTGATATTTGGATTTTTTGCCCCTCCAGGACACAGTCTCTGTGCACAGGCCCAGCTTTTATGCTGAGAGGTTCCAACGTTTCATGTGCAACACGGTCTTCAAGAAAATCCCACGTGAGCCTTTGGAATTCCTTTCTTTCCCTGTTTTTCTCCCTGTTTTTTTTTCCCCAGAGCTAAAAAAATATATTAAGAAAAATTAAAATATTTAAAAAAAAATTAAAATGTTAAAAAATTAAAATATAAGAAAAATTTGAGATATAAAAAAATTAAAATGTATATGTAAAAAATTAAAATATAAAAAAGGAAAATATTTTTAAAAGAAAAATACTTTAAAAATTAAATATTTAATATTTTAAAATTAAAATATATAAAAATTAAAATATCAAAAATTAAAATATTAAAAATTAAAATATTAAAGATTATTTAAGAAAATTAAAATACTAAAAATTTAAGAACTAAACATATATATGTATTAAAAAGAAAAAATTAAATATGGAAAAAATTAAAATATTAGAAAATTAAAATATAAAAAATTTAAAATACTAAAAAAATTAAAATATTAAAAATTAAAGTAAAAAAACTAAAATATAAAAAAAAAGAAAATTCCACATCAGGCTTTGAATTTCCCTTCTTTCCCTACTTTTCTCCCTGGGTTTTTTTTCCCCAGAACTAAAAAAAAAAAAATTAAAAAAAAGGTTAAAAAAATTAAAATATTTTAAAAAAATTTAAAATATATAAAAAATTAAAATATAAAAAATTAAAATATAAAAATTAAAATATAAAAATTAAAATATTAAAAATTAAAATATAAAATTTTTAAATATTAAAAATTAAAATATAAAAATTAAAATATAAAAATTTAAACATTAAAAATTAAAATATAAAATTTTTAAATATTAAAATTTTTTAAATATTAAAAATTAAAATATTAAAAAATTAAAATACAAAAAATTAAAATACTAAAAAAATTAAAATACTAAAAAAATTAAAATACTAGAAAAATTAAAATACTAGAAAAATTAAAATACTAAAAAAATTAAAATACTAGAAAAATTAAAATACTAGAAAAATTAAAATACTAAAAAAATTAAAATACTAAAAAAAATTAAAATATTTTAAAAAATTTAAATTATTTAAGCCCCCCCCTGTTTTTCCACCCCAACACTTCCCTCTGTCTCTCCAAACCCCTTTTTTCAGTGCCTGAATAAGTCCCAAAAATTGCTTTTTTTTGGTGTTTTTGCCTGGCAGTGAAACCCTCCCCTTCCAAGAAGAGCCGGAGCGGGCCCGCGATTCCCAGACGGAGCTGCCAGGGGGGGATCCCAGCCCAGCTCCACGGGGGCTCCGACCCCAAAGCACAAGTGACCACGGAGGCAGACGTGGAGCAAGGTTGGAAAAATCCCCAAAATCTCCCCTTTTCCAGCTTTTTAGCCGACTGGAGCTTCCTGCCTCCGGAGCGGGGCGGGAAAAATAGGAAAGAAAAACCTGGTTTCCGGGTTTCCTGGGGTGTCTCCAGTGGGACCCCAAACCCTGGGAATGGTGGGACAGGAACAGGGGATTCTCCACATTCCAGGGGGTTCTCCAATGGGATCACAAGCCCTGGGATTGTGCTGGTGGTGGGACAGGAACATGGGGATCTCCACATTCCAGAGGTGTTTCCAGTGGAATCCCAAGCCCTGGGAATGGTGGGACAGGAACAGGGGGTTCTCCACATTCCAGAGGTGTTTCCAGTGGGATCCCAAGCCCTGGGAGTGGTGGGACAGGAACAGGGGGTTTTCCAGATTCCTGGGGTGTCTCCAGTGGGATCCCAAACCCTGGGAGTGGTGGGACAGGAACAGGGGGTTCTCCAGTGGGATCCCAAGCCCTGGAATTGTGCTGGTGGTGGGACAGGAACGGGGGGTTCTCCACATTCCAGAGGTGTTTCCAGTGGAATCCCAAGCCCTGGGAATGGTGGGACAGGAATGGGGGATTCTCCAGTGGGATCCCAAGCCCTGGAATTGTGCTGGTGCTGGGACAGGAACAGGGGGATCTCCACATTCCAGGGGTGTCTCCAGTGGAATCCCAAACCCTGGGAGTGGTGGGACAGGAACAGGGGATTCTCCAGGTTCCTGGGGTGTCTCCAATGGGATCCCAAACCCTGGGAGTGGTGGGACAGGAATTGGGGATTCTCCACATTCCAGAGGTGTCTCCAGTGGGATCCCAAGCCCTG
The DNA here is from genome assembly GCF_003945725.1 of Corapipo altera. Lineage (NCBI taxonomy): Eukaryota > Metazoa > Chordata > Aves > Passeriformes > Pipridae > Corapipo > Corapipo altera. Next base: position 9,924 of record NW_020885463.1, read on the forward strand.
GGAGTGTTGGGACAGGAACAGGGGGTTCTCCACATTCCAGAGGTGTCTCCAGTGGGATCCCGAGCCCTGGGATTGTGCTGGTGGTGGGACAGGAACAGGGGGTTCTCCAGGTTCCTGGTTTGCCTCCAATGAAATCCCAAACCCTGGGAGTGGTGGGACAGGCACAGGTCTCCAGGTTCCTGGGGTGTCTCCAGTGGGATCCTGATCCCTGGAATTTTGCTGGAACACATTTCAGGGTCCCACCTCGGCCGCCCGGATCTCCTGCCCCGGACTCTGCCCGTGGACGAAGCCAACAGCGACTCGGTGGCCACCACCCTGTCCACGTCCTCCCTGGGCAGTGGGGGCCTCAATTCCCCTGCCAACAGGTGAGGATGGAACTCCTGGGATCCTTCCCGAGCCTTTGGAGCCCCTCTGGAATGTTCTGGGCCGGGGGCCGTGCGGGGGGGGTTCCAGAGTGTTCCCGAGTGGGAACGTCCCTGTTCCCATCCCTGAGTGTCCCTGTCAGGTTCTTGCTGCTTCTTGTTGGGTGGCTTCTGCTTCCCTGGGGGAGTCATGCTTTTAATCTCATTAATTTTAATCTAATTAATGAATTATTGTGGATTATTTGGGGTTAATTTGGCCTGGACTGGGGGGGGAGCTCGCGCTGGTCCAGCGAGGTTTTGTTCCCAAAATTTGTGTGATGAGGTTCAAGGTGTGACCTTTCCAGAGGGTTGGGATCTTCTGGGACTCCAGGAGGGCTTAGCACTGAGCTCCCACAGCTCCCAAATATCCTGGAATTGCCTGGAACCTTCTGGAAAGCCCATGGAACCTTCTGGAAAGCGCCGCCCCGGGCTCGTTTTTAGACCCGGAGGGCTGATTTTTTTAGGGTTTAGGTGTTTTTTTTGTGGTTTTTTTGGCTTCCTCCACCCGAAGCTTTGCCCCAGGAATGCCCAAGGAATATTCCCGTGGCTGGGAAGAGCAGGGGCCCCTGGATCTGTGGTTTATTGACCTCTTAAAAACTGCTTTACAGGTGTCCCCCCCCTTCTGTTTCCCCAGCGGCTCCCCCGGCCCCTCCATCCCCGAGCGCTCCCTGGAGCTGAGGGAGCAGCTCCAGGACCTGCAGGAGACAGAGATCAGCTTTGTGAGTATTCCCAGAGGGAAAAGGCAGCCCGGGGAGGGATCAGGAGGGAGGATTTTGGGACTGGTGTGATCCCTGTGCTGTTGGGAACATGGAATTTGGGAGCGGGGCAGGAGCAGCTCTTCACCCCTCACCAAATCCACCTCCGTGCTCCTGGGGGTGGATCTGCTGCCCCAGGAGTGGATTTGGGAATCAGATAAAAAGGGAGGGAATCAGAGAAAACCCGGGATTGGATAAAAAGCAGGGAATTCCCTCCTTCCTGAGTGCCTGGGATTGTGCTGGTGGTGGGACAGGAACAGGGGGCTCTCCACATTCCAGAGGTGTCTCCAGTGGGATCCCAAGCTCTGGGAGTGGTGGGACAAGAACAGGGGGTTTTCCAGTGGGATCCCAAGCCTTGGAATTGTGCTGATGGTGGGACAGGAACAGGGAGTTCTCCACATTCCAGAGGTGTCTCCAGTGGGATCCCAGGTGGGCTCTGGAACACCCAGGGTGACTCTTCCCAGGCTCATCTCATCTCCACTTTTATTCCAGATGGGACCGAGGGGGGTAAACACAACCTCAGCACCCCCTCCACTCCTTTCCCAGGGCGGAGAATTTTCGGGAATTCCTTCCCTGAGGTGTTTTCCCTGCTCACCTTGTCCCTGTTTTCCCCTCCCCAGTGAATCTGCACCGACAGCGCCGCGATGGACCCGGGTTTGTCCCCACAAACCCTCCTTTCTCCTCCCGTTTTTTAAAACTCTCCGGACAAATTCCTGGAAGCTGGAAGGTCCTGGATACATCTGGGATGGTGTTAAAGCCCCAGCTGAGCCTCCTGGGGCACCTGGAAGTCTCCTCACCACTCCCCCCCCCGTGGATTCTCCTGCCTCGGAATCCCGCTGGGAAGAGGAGGAGGAGGAGGAGGAGGAGGATGGAGCTGCTCCATAAAACCCTTTGGGAAAAGGGATCTGACTTTTCAGGGAGTTACACCATAAAAAAAAAAAAACCCTCCCTGGGGAATTCCCAGTGGGAAAAAAGGGCATTGGAGCCTCCTCAGTGCCAGAAGAAAACGGGATTTCTTTTGTATCTTCGACCAGGGTTTTTTTTTTTTAATTTAATTGCTCCTCCCAGATCCAATCCCGTCCCTTTTTTTAGTGCTGCAAGTCCAGGAATTCTTAGGATATTTTATTAATAAAGTAGGGTTTGGTTTGGTTTTTTTTCCCAGTGTTTGCACCAGGAAACATCCCGTGGGAGCAGAACCCAAGAAAAAAGCTCTTGGCCTCTCCTCCCTTCTCCACCTCCCAGGATTTTTGGGATCAGGGAGGATTTGGGAATCTCCCCGGTTTTTAAGCTCCTCCCTTCCTGGGATTTGCAGGTGAAGGGGCACTTTTTTTAAAAGTTTTTCCTAAAAAAAAAAAACAACAAAAACCAAAACACCAAAAGAGGACCAAACCCACCTGCTCCAATCCCTTCCCTGCCTCCCATCCCTGTTTTTATAACTCGGCTCCTTTTGATATCCCACCTGGATCCCAATCGAAGCCAAAATTCCCGAGGCCGAAACGGGACAGAAATCCCAAAAATTCCGGGTGTTTTTGAAGCTGATTTTTTTTTAAAAAACATTTTATTTTAGGGGGTTTAAGAAGGAGGAGCTGCAAGGAGGGATTTTCCTGCTGCCACGTGCCTCTGGATCCCTTTGGACACCCCCTGAGTCTCTCCCAGATCCCGGAGCAGACCTCGGACTCGGATGTTTTATTTTCACTTTAAATGGTTGTTTTTTTAAAGGCAAAAAAAAAACCCCAAAAAACCAAAAAAAAAAAAAAGGAATGAACTGACTCTTCAAGGTTGGAAACCTCCCTTTTTTTTTTTGTTACAGAGCTTTGAAAAACCCAAGGAATTTATAAATATTCCTCTGGGAATTTTCCTCAAGGAAGCGACGAATGTAGAGCAGAAAAGGAGTTTTTTTTAGTTGATATTCCAGAGTTTCTCTTCCCAACTCCCCCTTCCCTTTTTTTTAAGGAAAAGCTGGGGGTTTTTTTGGTTGTTCTTTTTAAAAAAAATGTCCTTTTTTGCTCCAAAAAAGCCCACGTGGAACGGCCTTACCTTGGGGGGGTGTGGAGCAGGAGTTTGGATCTCAAAGGGCTCCTCCAACCCTTCTCCAATCCTGCTGGATTTTTTTTTCCCCCCTTTCTCCCAGCAGATTTCCCCACTTTCTCCCTGGAATAACTGTCTATATTAGACACTTTTTTTTCCCTTTCCCTCCCAGCTCAGATTGGTTCCTTGTTTTTTTGGTTTTTTTTGATAAAAAACAACCCCAAGGCTCCTTTTTTTTGGTTTTTTTTGTTTTTTTTTTCAGGACTTAATATTTATGAAGCTGTATTTAAGTGTGGGATTTCAATCCCTTTTTTTTTTCCTGGGAATAATCCACCCAGGAATTGGGAATGGGGGGCAGGGGGGGTTGTTTGTATCTCTGCTTTGTTACTGGTGTTTCAAAACTGCCTTTTAATTTTTTTTCGGGTGCGCGTGTCCCGAAACGGCCGGAATTTGGGAATTCTGGGGGGGGCTTTTTTCCCCAGTGATGCTGCTCTGGCTTCTGGATGGACACCAGGGGATGGGATGTGGAGCATGGATGGACCTTTCCTGATCTAGGGATGGACCTCTGCTGTCCTTGGGAGGAACCTCTTCTTGTCCTGCTCGGTGTCACCATCGCCTTTGTCACCCCTGGGACACCCAGGAGGGTCACCAGGAGCTCTGGATGGACACCAGGGGATGGAATATGGATGGATGGACCTTTCCTGACCTGAGGATGGACCTGTCCTGTCCTTGGGATGGACCTTTCCTGTCCTTGGAATGGACTTCTCCTGTCCTTGGGATGAACATCTTCTCATCTGGGGATGGACTCTCCTGTCCTGCTCGGTGTCACCATCACCTTTGTCACCCCTGGGACACCCAGGAGGGTCACCAGGAGCTCTGGATGGACACCAGGGGATGGAATGTGGATGGATGGACCTTTCCTGACCTGAGGATGGACCTCTGCTGTCCTTGGAATGGACCTCTCCTGTCCTTGGGATGAACCTCTCCTGTCCTGGGGATGGACTCTCGTGTCCTGCTTGGTGTCACCATCACCTTTGTCACCCCTGGGACACCCAGGAGGGTCAG
>NW_020885464.1:0-7067 GCF_003945725.1 Corapipo altera
CTTTTTGTAGTGCCCTGTCCCTCTCCTTCAACCCACGAGCTGTGGCAAGTGGCGCCCAACGTGGGGCGCAGTGAGGGCTCTCATACTGAGAGAACTCCTGTGCCAGCACCTGGGCTCAAGCGACCTTCACGAGGGAAGATCGCTCCGCCAGCTCTCCCCTGCACAGCTGACGACTGTGGACTGCAACAAGTTGCACGGGTCGCGCGCCGAGAGAGGTGAGCTGCAGGGGACAACCCTAATTCCTTCACCCATCACCACACCCCCGCAACTGAAAAAACAAAAAAGGGAGGAATTACACCCGGAAGTGTTGAGAGACCAGATTACCATTATGGGACTCACACTATCCACCTCCCAGAAATTCGTATATCGCCGCCTTAAAGACTTTATAATCGAGCACGGTCACCCACTGGACAAAAAATCAGCCAAAGCCCTCGCCAAATGGCTTGATCGCCATGACTACCAAATGAACGATAACACCTCGTTCGATACATGGCAAGCCATTGGATTTCAACTGTGGCGAGAGGGAGATAGGGGTGACCGGCTCGCCAAGAAGGCGCAGATAGCCTGGAGGCTTGTTCTGATGGTGCTCCAGCACCAAATGATGAACAAGAATATCAGCAGTAACAACAAAGAAGCTGAATCCTCCACGTTATTAGAAGAGGATGAAAAGGACACTAAAGACACCGGCAAGGACAGTTTCTCCCCAGAGAAAGACATTGTAAAATCTTGTAAAAATGGAGGGAGGGAGAAAAAAGACCCTGACTCACAAGATGGCGGGTGGGAGTCGGACAGCGAGTCCCAAGATGGCGGGAGGGCGCGGGGAAGAGAATCGCGTCGATCTCGGAATGGCGGCGAGGAGGTGGGACCCCGAGTAACGCGGGAAAGATCGAGGCGGGAAAAACGGAGGCAGGTTCCTGCAGTTCCACCCACAGCGCCGCCTCCGCCCCCATACACACACGCGCGGAGCCCCTCCTCGGACACGCCCTCTTCCACGCCTGCTTCCGCCACTCCCGACTCCTCCCCAGAGCCATCTCCCTCCCGGAAGCCACGGGGTGCAGTGGGCGGGGCAAGGGCGAAGGCCTCAAGTAACATCCGGCAAGATGGCCGCGCCCATAAGGCCCAGGCCACCGAGGCCTACCCCGCCTGCCGGTACCCCCACCCTGACTGCCATTGGGCGCCGTACTCCCCGGAAGAACCGTCCTTCGCTCCCGATATCTGGAGAGCCTTCCGGGATGAGGCGGCAAGTGCCCAAGACACGGAATTTCTAAAAGCCTTCCCAGTTTATTACGAAGAGGGCAAAACACCAGAGTGGCGTCCAATCTCGTATCCCATGCTTAAAGACATCAAAAAAGCTATTGTGGAATACGGGTTGGGCGCCCCCTTTACCCTTGGGTTATTAGAGTCATTTTTCCTAGCGTACACTTTGATCCCGTTCGATATTAGGGCAGTGATGGGAGGCCTGTTGACCACCGTACAGGCTTCGGTGTTTGAAGCGGAGTGGAGAAAGAGAGTCGTGACCTATGTGAATGATAAGATGGAGAGAAGGGGAATTCCCCCACGGCAGGCAGTGGATATGCTTTATGGTGAGGGGGATTACGCCCGCAGAGGGGATCAAGCAAGATTAGACCCCAAATTGTTAGAGATATCTAAAGAATTGGCATTAGAAGCCCTAAAGAAGGTGGCCGACGCTTATGTGCCGACCCCCTCCTTTACCATGATTAATCAGGGCCCAAAAGAACAATTTACGGATTTTATAACCAGGCTTAAAGAGGCAATTGCCAGGCAAGTTCCTCAGAAAGAGTGCCAGGAAATTCTTTTTAATAAATTGGTAATCGAAAAGGCCAATGAAGACTGCCAGAAAGCGCTTAAGCTTCTTAAAGATCCCACTTTGCTTGAAATGATTGAGGCGTGCAAAAATATAGGATCTAACTCCCATAAAGCACGTCTACTGGCTGCCGCCTTTACCGGACCGAACCATTGTTTCGAATGTGGGGAAAAGGGGCATTTTAAAAAGCACTGCCCCCGCCTTTCGGCATCCACACCTAACCTACCAAAAACTTTATGCCGGAGGTGTGGGAAGGGACGGCACTGGACATCTAGTTGCCGTTCCCTCACTAATATAAATGGTGAGCCCCTCTCTCCTCGCCGTTCGCCAAGATTACAAAAAAGAGTCACCTTCTCTTCGTTACCAGATGTAAGACACCTTGATGAGGAACCGTCGGGAAACGGGGAGCAGAGCGCTTGGGGGAGCGCGACGACAAAAGTGGCCCCCCACTTGCGCTCTGCTCTGCGCACGGCCTCTCACCCAGTTACCCAGTAGTTAAATGGCCACTTCCCGAACAGGTTCCCTCTAAAAATCAGTGTGTTCCACTTCCGTGGATAATATTATTTGCTGTTCATCCCACCACCCATCTTAGTTCATATGAACAGCTAGTTAAAGTAACCCCATCAGCCCCTGTAAATCCGGACAGGACATATCTTATGGTGTCACACCTTTCGGCAGTGGACAAAGGAGTCATTGTAGTGCCCACACTCCTGACTGGACTTACCAATAACAATATTGCCATCTGTTTAACGGTCTATCTTCCCCCTGTGCAGCTGGAGGACCGCTTCCCGGTGGCCAAGATGGTCTCCATGGAAGACCTGCTGTGCGCATTGTCATCGGACGAGGAGCAGCGGAGAGAGGAACAGAGAGAAGTCCTCTGGGCCACAACTGTTAAATCCTCTCGTCCTCTGCTAACCTGTCTCATGTATTATTCCCAACCTAGGCAGCCGCAGCAGGTCAGGGTGGAGGGCCTCTTGGACACTGGAGCGGACGTGACGATCATAGCCTCCAGAGACTGGCCACATGGGTGGCCTGCACAGACCGCCTACGTGCAAGTCAGTGGCGTGGGGGGAACCCAACATCCAGTCAGGAGCCAGGGGACACTTACAGTTTATGGGCCAGAAGGTAGGCCAGCGTCTCTCCAACCATACATCCTGAACATACCAATCACTTTATGGGGACGGGACGCTATGGAGCAGTGGGAGCTCACCTTGAGCTCCCTATCCCATGAGCAAAATTTTTAGGTGGGGTCACTGAAGTACTGCAGCTCCCCAGACTGAGCTGGAAAACAGAGATGCCAGTCTGGGTTGATCAGTGGCCCCTACCTACCAAAAAGCTGCAAATTTTAAACAATCTCGTAGATCAAGAATTGGCGAAAGGACACCTGGAGTCTTCCACCAGTCCCTGGAACACTCCAGTGTTTGTCATACAAAAGTCCTCAGGTTCCTGGAGATTTCTTCAGGACCTGCGCAAAGTAAACGAAGTCCTAGAACCAATGGGAGCCCTCCAGCAGGGAATGCCATCTCCATCCATGCTCCCTGCTGAATGGCCCCTAGTGGTCATTGATATTAAGGACTGCTTTTTTCATATATTTTTAGATCCGGCTGATTCGGCTAAATTTGCTTTTTCTGTCCCTGCCATCAACGCTTGCGAACCCCACCGCAGGTATCAGTGGCGAGTGCTTCCGCAGGGGATGAAAAATTCCCCAACACTCTGCCAAATGTTTGTGGCAGAAGTGTTGAGGCCAATTAGGCAAAAATTTCCACAATCAATCATTTTCCATTATATGGACGATGTATTGATTTGTGCGAGGACACAATTGGCGGTAGACAAGACCCTAAATTCTACCATTCTGGCTCTAAAAAACAGAGGATTGGAGATCTCCCCTGAGAAAATTCAAAAGGAAGCACCCTGGAGGTACCTTGGACTTAAAATTACAGAAAAGGCTATCAAGCCACAGTCAATTGAAATTGATAAACGAGTCCAAACCTTAAACGACCTCCAAAAGCTGCTAGGAGCCATTAATTGGATCAGACCTGTGCTAGGGATCACAACCGGTGATCTGCACCCCTTGTTTGAGCTGCTGAAGGGAGACACTGACTTATCTTCACCCCGCTTTTTAACATCAGAAGCGAAAAAATCCTTGTCCATTGTCGAAACAAAAATTACACAGAGACAATCATATAGGAGGATGGAGGGACTGCCATCCTCCCTTGTCATCATAAGAGAAGAGAAACAACCCTTGGCCTTACTGGGCCAATTCACTATGGACTGTAAGGACTTCTGTTTATGGGAGTGGATATTCCTCCCACATCAATTCGGCAAAACTATCACCACACTGGCAGAAATGATTGGCAAAGTCATCTTTAAAGGCCGCATTAGGTGTTTAGAGCTCAGTGGAGAAGAACCAGATTCCATCTACCTTCCACTGACTTCTGAACATCTAGACCAACTACTGCAAACTTCCACAGATTTTCAGATAGCCATCGGGGGTTACCCGGGAGAAATTCGGCTACATCTCCCGGCGTGCCCATTTATTCAGAGATTAATTCAAATTCCACTAAAGTTGAAAATTATACAGTCAAATTTACCAATTAAAGATGCGAAGACAGTTTTTACCGATGGCTCAGGGAGAACCGGCAACGCTGTGATCGTTTGGCAAGAAGATAATAATTGGAAACAAGATATTCACAAAGTACAAGGTTCCCCTCAGATAGTGGAACTTTCAGCAGTTGTGCGTGCCTTTCAAATTTTCTGTGGTGAACCCATCAATATTGTTTCTGATTCGGCCTACGTTGTTGGTGTGGTCAAGAGAATTGAAAATTCATACCTAAAAGAAGTCTCGAACGAAAATTTGTTCAGATTATTGACCAAATTGGCATATTTAATTCAGGTCCGAAAATTTGGCTTCTTCATTGTCCACACCAGGTCACATACTGCTTTGCCAGGTCCTGTGGCGGAGGGAAACCAGCGTGCCGACCATCTGGCAGGTATGGTGGTCACCCCAAATTTATACCAACAGGCAAAACTGTCACACGAGTTCTTTCACCAGAATGCGCGATCGCTGCAGAAACAATTCGGTCTCAAAATTTCACAGGCCAAAGAGATTTTAAAAGCGTGCCCTGATTGCCAAAATTTCACGCCGCTCACCCCAGAAGGAACCAACCCGAGGGGCTTGATAGCGCTAGAAATTTGGCAGTCAGATGTCACGCATGTGGCCGAATTCGGGAAACTAAAATATGTTCATGTATCCATTGATACATTTTCAAAAATGATTGTGGCCACCGCGCATTCCGGTGAAAAGAGCCGAGATGTAAAGAAACATTTCCTGTCTGCATTCGCTAGGATGGGTGTACCAAAACAGATAAAGACCGATAATGGGCCATCCTATGTGTCTGCAGACACGAAAAAGTTTTCCGAACAATGGGGGGTGCACCATACCACCGGGATCCCTCACAATCCCACAGGGCAAGGCATAGTAGAACGTGCCCACCAAAATATCAAAAATTTGCTCAAAAAACAAAAAAGGGGGAGTATGGGCCTGACTCCCCAAGAAAGATTAGACAAAGTTATGTACGTTTTAAATTTTTTGAATATGTTGGAGGAATCAGAAACTCACATAAACAGAAGTCCAGCACAGCGGCACTTTGCATCAGAATCTGATTCTACCACAGTAACATCTCAGAAAGCTAAAGTTATGTACCGGGACCCACTGACCGAGAAATGGACGGGCCCTTTCCCCTTAATCACCTGGGGGAAGGGCTACGCCTGTATTTCAGGTCAGGAAGGACCAAAGTGGGTCCCAGCTCGACGCGTAAAGATCGCTCAAAGTTAAAGAAGACGCGATCGACATGAAAGCAACATACGTTCTTCTCCTTATCATCATCCTCTTCGGGACGACTCCTCTCACCGCAGCAATCCCACTAAGGCAGTGGATGGACCAACCCAAAGAAAACCTATGGGTAACACTGGCCAAGGCGACGGACACAGATACCCTGTGTCTGTCCTTGACCAGCGCAGCCAGTCCATTTAAAACATGCTTGGTGGGAATCCCCATAACACCAGGGGAATGGGACGCGTTTGTGTCCCAAACGCGGTTCCGAGGAGCGATGCCGCTCGACTCTCCCAATCTCGCCCAGGCGATTGCGTCACTCACGTTCGTAGATATCCCTTTCCAAGAAATTGATCTTTTAGGTTCTCTCCCTACCCTTGCGTGTGTTATGTTTCACAGGTACACCCAACCAGTTTTGTTTACCCCTCATGATGTAACCCCTAGCAAACCACTATACCGGGGGACCACTTCGTCGTGGTGCAATGGGTCAATGATCACCACCATACCCACGGAGCATGTTCCTCGGAACATGCGCTTACCGAAAGGTTATTTCCTGCTGTGTGGGGATCGGGCATGGCCTGGAATTCGGGCTTACCCGGAAGGGGGTCCCTGCACAGTAGGAAAGTTGGCCCTTTACAATCCGGCGAAGTTTCAAATGACAGAGCAGGCCATACTTCCCAAACTCAAAATCAAAAGGTCCCTCCGGATAAAGCGAGATTTCGAGCAAAGAGTCATTAAATCACGAACCAGCCAAATTCAATATGGTCCTGCAGTTATTTATGCCATGCCTCATGCGGGTGGCGGGATCGTAACTCTGCCGCCTCCTCTTCCCTTCCCGGCCGATTGCGATTCCAGCATTCACATCTGGTCTCGCATGAAAAATTTCTGGGCATCCTTCCCTATCCCTGGGATTGGTACGGCGCACGCCTTGTCATTATTGACACATCTTGGATGCTGGCTGACCAAAGAGGCTAACGCCACCACCCAGGCGATAGAAGGTCTTTTAGAGGATACTCAGAAATTGAAAGAGGTCAGCCTTCAAAATAGAGCGGCCATCGACTTCCTGCTCCTGGCACACGGACACGGGTGCCAGGAGTTTGAGGGGATGTGCTGTATGAATTTCTCGGATCACTCTCAATCGATTCATGAAAGCATCAGCCAGTTAAAGAGTTTGGTCCGAGACATTCAGAAAGATAAAGATGAAGGCATCGGAGATCTATTTGATTGGCTTAAATTACCTTCTCTCCCTAATTGGTCCCGAAAAATTGTCGTTATGTGTCTTTTGTCCTTTTTTGTTATTGTTTCTTTGTGTACCTGTTTACCTTGTCTTATAGTTTGCATTCGAAGATCCCTAATATCCACCGTGACTGCCAATATCGCCGCGGCGTCAAAAAACAAAAAAGGGGGAGA
>NW_020885464.1:7077-14144 GCF_003945725.1 Corapipo altera
CTTTTTGTAGTGCCCTGTCCCTCTCCTTCAACCCACGAGCTGTGGCAAGTGGCGCCCAACGTGGGGCGCAGTGAGGGCTCTCATACTGAGAGAACTCCTGTGCCAGCACCTGGGCTCAAGCGACCTTCACGAGGGAAGATCGCTCCGCCAGCTCTCCCCTGCACAGCTGACGACTGTGGACTGCAACAAGTTGCACGGGTCGCGCGCCGAGAGAGGTGAGCTGCAGGGGACAACCCTAATTCCTTCACCCATCACCACACCCCCGCAACTGAAAAAACAAAAAAGGGAGGAATTACACCCGGAAGTGTTGAGAGACCAGATTACCATTATGGGACTCACACTATCCACCTCCCAGAAATTCGTATATCGCCGCCTTAAAGACTTTATAATCGAGCACGGTCACCCACTGGACAAAAAATCAGCCAAAGCCCTCGCCAAATGGCTTGATCGCCATGACTACCAAATGAACGATAACACCTCGTTCGATACATGGCAAGCCATTGGATTTCAACTGTGGCGAGAGGGAGATAGGGGTGACCGGCTCGCCAAGAAGGCGCAGATAGCCTGGAGGCTTGTTCTGATGGTGCTCCAGCACCAAATGATGAACAAGAATATCAGCAGTAACAACAAAGAAGCTGAATCCTCCACGTTATTAGAAGAGGATGAAAAGGACACTAAAGACACCGGCAAGGACAGTTTCTCCCCAGAGAAAGACATTGTAAAATCTTGTAAAAATGGAGGGAGGGAGAAAAAAGACCCTGACTCACAAGATGGCGGGTGGGAGTCGGACAGCGAGTCCCAAGATGGCGGGAGGGCGCGGGGAAGAGAATCGCGTCGATCTCGGAATGGCGGCGAGGAGGTGGGACCCCGAGTAACGCGGGAAAGATCGAGGCGGGAAAAACGGAGGCAGGTTCCTGCAGTTCCACCCACAGCGCCGCCTCCGCCCCCATACACACACGCGCGGAGCCCCTCCTCGGACACGCCCTCTTCCACGCCTGCTTCCGCCACTCCCGACTCCTCCCCAGAGCCATCTCCCTCCCGGAAGCCACGGGGTGCAGTGGGCGGGGCAAGGGCGAAGGCCTCAAGTAACATCCGGCAAGATGGCCGCGCCCATAAGGCCCAGGCCACCGAGGCCTACCCCGCCTGCCGGTACCCCCACCCTGACTGCCATTGGGCGCCGTACTCCCCGGAAGAACCGTCCTTCGCTCCCGATATCTGGAGAGCCTTCCGGGATGAGGCGGCAAGTGCCCAAGACACGGAATTTCTAAAAGCCTTCCCAGTTTATTACGAAGAGGGCAAAACACCAGAGTGGCGTCCAATCTCGTATCCCATGCTTAAAGACATCAAAAAAGCTATTGTGGAATACGGGTTGGGCGCCCCCTTTACCCTTGGGTTATTAGAGTCATTTTTCCTAGCGTACACTTTGATCCCGTTCGATATTAGGGCAGTGATGGGAGGCCTGTTGACCACCGTACAGGCTTCGGTGTTTGAAGCGGAGTGGAGAAAGAGAGTCGTGACCTATGTGAATGATAAGATGGAGAGAAGGGGAATTCCCCCACGGCAGGCAGTGGATATGCTTTATGGTGAGGGGGATTACGCCCGCAGAGGGGATCAAGCAAGATTAGACCCCAAATTGTTAGAGATATCTAAAGAATTGGCATTAGAAGCCCTAAAGAAGGTGGCCGACGCTTATGTGCCGACCCCCTCCTTTACCATGATTAATCAGGGCCCAAAAGAACAATTTACGGATTTTATAACCAGGCTTAAAGAGGCAATTGCCAGGCAAGTTCCTCAGAAAGAGTGCCAGGAAATTCTTTTTAATAAATTGGTAATCGAAAAGGCCAATGAAGACTGCCAGAAAGCGCTTAAGCTTCTTAAAGATCCCACTTTGCTTGAAATGATTGAGGCGTGCAAAAATATAGGATCTAACTCCCATAAAGCACGTCTACTGGCTGCCGCCTTTACCGGACCGAACCATTGTTTCGAATGTGGGGAAAAGGGGCATTTTAAAAAGCACTGCCCCCGCCTTTCGGCATCCACACCTAACCTACCAAAAACTTTATGCCGGAGGTGTGGGAAGGGACGGCACTGGACATCTAGTTGCCGTTCCCTCACTAATATAAATGGTGAGCCCCTCTCTCCTCGCCGTTCGCCAAGATTACAAAAAAGAGTCACCTTCTCTTCGTTACCAGATGTAAGACACCTTGATGAGGAACCGTCGGGAAACGGGGAGCAGAGCGCTTGGGGGAGCGCGACGACAAAAGTGGCCCCCCACTTGCGCTCTGCTCTGCGCACGGCCTCTCACCCAGTTACCCAGTAGTTAAATGGCCACTTCCCGAACAGGTTCCCTCTAAAAATCAGTGTGTTCCACTTCCGTGGATAATATTATTTGCTGTTCATCCCACCACCCATCTTAGTTCATATGAACAGCTAGTTAAAGTAACCCCATCAGCCCCTGTAAATCCGGACAGGACATATCTTATGGTGTCACACCTTTCGGCAGTGGACAAAGGAGTCATTGTAGTGCCCACACTCCTGACTGGACTTACCAATAACAATATTGCCATCTGTTTAACGGTCTATCTTCCCCCTGTGCAGCTGGAGGACCGCTTCCCGGTGGCCAAGATGGTCTCCATGGAAGACCTGCTGTGCGCATTGTCATCGGACGAGGAGCAGCGGAGAGAGGAACAGAGAGAAGTCCTCTGGGCCACAACTGTTAAATCCTCTCGTCCTCTGCTAACCTGTCTCATGTATTATTCCCAACCTAGGCAGCCGCAGCAGGTCAGGGTGGAGGGCCTCTTGGACACTGGAGCGGACGTGACGATCATAGCCTCCAGAGACTGGCCACATGGGTGGCCTGCACAGACCGCCTACGTGCAAGTCAGTGGCGTGGGGGGAACCCAACATCCAGTCAGGAGCCAGGGGACACTTACAGTTTATGGGCCAGAAGGTAGGCCAGCGTCTCTCCAACCATACATCCTGAACATACCAATCACTTTATGGGGACGGGACGCTATGGAGCAGTGGGAGCTCACCTTGAGCTCCCTATCCCATGAGCAAAATTTTTAGGTGGGGTCACTGAAGTACTGCAGCTCCCCAGACTGAGCTGGAAAACAGAGATGCCAGTCTGGGTTGATCAGTGGCCCCTACCTACCAAAAAGCTGCAAATTTTAAACAATCTCGTAGATCAAGAATTGGCGAAAGGACACCTGGAGTCTTCCACCAGTCCCTGGAACACTCCAGTGTTTGTCATACAAAAGTCCTCAGGTTCCTGGAGATTTCTTCAGGACCTGCGCAAAGTAAACGAAGTCCTAGAACCAATGGGAGCCCTCCAGCAGGGAATGCCATCTCCATCCATGCTCCCTGCTGAATGGCCCCTAGTGGTCATTGATATTAAGGACTGCTTTTTTCATATATTTTTAGATCCGGCTGATTCGGCTAAATTTGCTTTTTCTGTCCCTGCCATCAACGCTTGCGAACCCCACCGCAGGTATCAGTGGCGAGTGCTTCCGCAGGGGATGAAAAATTCCCCAACACTCTGCCAAATGTTTGTGGCAGAAGTGTTGAGGCCAATTAGGCAAAAATTTCCACAATCAATCATTTTCCATTATATGGACGATGTATTGATTTGTGCGAGGACACAATTGGCGGTAGACAAGACCCTAAATTCTACCATTCTGGCTCTAAAAAACAGAGGATTGGAGATCTCCCCTGAGAAAATTCAAAAGGAAGCACCCTGGAGGTACCTTGGACTTAAAATTACAGAAAAGGCTATCAAGCCACAGTCAATTGAAATTGATAAACGAGTCCAAACCTTAAACGACCTCCAAAAGCTGCTAGGAGCCATTAATTGGATCAGACCTGTGCTAGGGATCACAACCGGTGATCTGCACCCCTTGTTTGAGCTGCTGAAGGGAGACACTGACTTATCTTCACCCCGCTTTTTAACATCAGAAGCGAAAAAATCCTTGTCCATTGTCGAAACAAAAATTACACAGAGACAATCATATAGGAGGATGGAGGGACTGCCATCCTCCCTTGTCATCATAAGAGAAGAGAAACAACCCTTGGCCTTACTGGGCCAATTCACTATGGACTGTAAGGACTTCTGTTTATGGGAGTGGATATTCCTCCCACATCAATTCGGCAAAACTATCACCACACTGGCAGAAATGATTGGCAAAGTCATCTTTAAAGGCCGCATTAGGTGTTTAGAGCTCAGTGGAGAAGAACCAGATTCCATCTACCTTCCACTGACTTCTGAACATCTAGACCAACTACTGCAAACTTCCACAGATTTTCAGATAGCCATCGGGGGTTACCCGGGAGAAATTCGGCTACATCTCCCGGCGTGCCCATTTATTCAGAGATTAATTCAAATTCCACTAAAGTTGAAAATTATACAGTCAAATTTACCAATTAAAGATGCGAAGACAGTTTTTACCGATGGCTCAGGGAGAACCGGCAACGCTGTGATCGTTTGGCAAGAAGATAATAATTGGAAACAAGATATTCACAAAGTACAAGGTTCCCCTCAGATAGTGGAACTTTCAGCAGTTGTGCGTGCCTTTCAAATTTTCTGTGGTGAACCCATCAATATTGTTTCTGATTCGGCCTACGTTGTTGGTGTGGTCAAGAGAATTGAAAATTCATACCTAAAAGAAGTCTCGAACGAAAATTTGTTCAGATTATTGACCAAATTGGCATATTTAATTCAGGTCCGAAAATTTGGCTTCTTCATTGTCCACACCAGGTCACATACTGCTTTGCCAGGTCCTGTGGCGGAGGGAAACCAGCGTGCCGACCATCTGGCAGGTATGGTGGTCACCCCAAATTTATACCAACAGGCAAAACTGTCACACGAGTTCTTTCACCAGAATGCGCGATCGCTGCAGAAACAATTCGGTCTCAAAATTTCACAGGCCAAAGAGATTTTAAAAGCGTGCCCTGATTGCCAAAATTTCACGCCGCTCACCCCAGAAGGAACCAACCCGAGGGGCTTGATAGCGCTAGAAATTTGGCAGTCAGATGTCACGCATGTGGCCGAATTCGGGAAACTAAAATATGTTCATGTATCCATTGATACATTTTCAAAAATGATTGTGGCCACCGCGCATTCCGGTGAAAAGAGCCGAGATGTAAAGAAACATTTCCTGTCTGCATTCGCTAGGATGGGTGTACCAAAACAGATAAAGACCGATAATGGGCCATCCTATGTGTCTGCAGACACGAAAAAGTTTTCCGAACAATGGGGGGTGCACCATACCACCGGGATCCCTCACAATCCCACAGGGCAAGGCATAGTAGAACGTGCCCACCAAAATATCAAAAATTTGCTCAAAAAACAAAAAAGGGGGAGTATGGGCCTGACTCCCCAAGAAAGATTAGACAAAGTTATGTACGTTTTAAATTTTTTGAATATGTTGGAGGAATCAGAAACTCACATAAACAGAAGTCCAGCACAGCGGCACTTTGCATCAGAATCTGATTCTACCACAGTAACATCTCAGAAAGCTAAAGTTATGTACCGGGACCCACTGACCGAGAAATGGACGGGCCCTTTCCCCTTAATCACCTGGGGGAAGGGCTACGCCTGTATTTCAGGTCAGGAAGGACCAAAGTGGGTCCCAGCTCGACGCGTAAAGATCGCTCAAAGTTAAAGAAGACGCGATCGACATGAAAGCAACATACGTTCTTCTCCTTATCATCATCCTCTTCGGGACGACTCCTCTCACCGCAGCAATCCCACTAAGGCAGTGGATGGACCAACCCAAAGAAAACCTATGGGTAACACTGGCCAAGGCGACGGACACAGATACCCTGTGTCTGTCCTTGACCAGCGCAGCCAGTCCATTTAAAACATGCTTGGTGGGAATCCCCATAACA
Organism: Corapipo altera; assembly: GCF_003945725.1. Lineage (NCBI taxonomy): Eukaryota > Metazoa > Chordata > Aves > Passeriformes > Pipridae > Corapipo > Corapipo altera. The sequence goes on from NW_020885464.1 coordinate 12,964, forward strand.
CCAGGGGAATGGGACGCGTTTGTGTCCCAAACGCGGTTCCGAGGAGCGATGCCGCTCGACTCTCCCAATCTCGCCCAGGCGATTGCGTCACTCACGTTCGTAGATATCCCTTTCCAAGAAATTGATCTTTTAGGTTCTCTCCCTACCCTTGCGTGTGTTATGTTTCACAGGTACACCCAACCAGTTTTGTTTACCCCTCATGATGTAACCCCTAGCAAACCACTATACCGGGGGACCACTTCGTCGTGGTGCAATGGGTCAATGATCACCACCATACCCACGGAGCATGTTCCTCGGAACATGCGCTTACCGAAAGGTTATTTCCTGCTGTGTGGGGATCGGGCATGGCCTGGAATTCGGGCTTACCCGGAAGGGGGTCCCTGCACAGTAGGAAAGTTGGCCCTTTACAATCCGGCGAAGTTTCAAATGACAGAGCAGGCCATACTTCCCAAACTCAAAATCAAAAGGTCCCTCCGGATAAAGCGAGATTTCGAGCAAAGAGTCATTAAATCACGAACCAGCCAAATTCAATATGGTCCTGCAGTTATTTATGCCATGCCTCATGCGGGTGGCGGGATCGTAACTCTGCCGCCTCCTCTTCCCTTCCCGGCCGATTGCGATTCCAGCATTCACATCTGGTCTCGCATGAAAAATTTCTGGGCATCCTTCCCTATCCCTGGGATTGGTACGGCGCACGCCTTGTCATTATTGACACATCTTGGATGCTGGCTGACCAAAGAGGCTAACGCCACCACCCAGGCGATAGAAGGTCTTTTAGAGGATACTCAGAAATTGAAAGAGGTCAGCCTTCAAAATAGAGCGGCCATCGACTTCCTGCTCCTGGCACACGGACACGGGTGCCAGGAGTTTGAGGGGATGTGCTGTATGAATTTCTCGGATCACTCTCAATCGATTCATGAAAGCATCAGCCAGTTAAAGAGTTTGGTCCGAGACATTCAGAAAGATAAAGATGAAGGCATCGGAGATCTATTTGATTGGCTTAAATTACCTTCTCTCCCTAATTGGTCCCGAAAAATTGTCGTTATGTGTCTTTTGTCCTTTTTTGTTATTGTTTCTTTGTGTACCTGTTTACCTTGTCTTATAGTTTGCATTCGAAGATCCCTAATATCCACCGTGACTGCCAATATCGCCGCGGCGTCAAAAAACAAAAAAGGGGGAGA
>NW_020885465.1:0-14132 GCF_003945725.1 Corapipo altera
TCATCATACTCTGAAAACATATTTAGAAAAACACAGACAAGTTATAGATATAAAAGAAAGGTTGAGTAAAGTACTATTTGTGTTAAATCATCTTTGCATATTCGGGGACCAAAAGGTTCCCCCTGCAGTAACTCATTATATGACAGAGCAGAAAGTAGAAAGCCCACCAGAAGTATGGGTAAGATTTAAAGATCCACATACAGGTATTTGGCAAAACCCAGCAAAAGTATTGTATTGGGGTTGAGGTTATCTCTGTGTGTCTTCGCCACAGGGGCCTCTTTGGATACCTGCCAAGTGGACTCGAGCTGCTGTGAATGTTCCGATCCCTGACGGCAACGGAAGCGGAACGCAATCGAATCGAGACGAGAATCAGTCTTCTGTTGCTGCCCTGGATACGTGAGCTCAAAAGAGTGCCCAAAGAGCTACGATCACAGATATTACAATGTTCTAGTTATGAATCTTATATTCAATTGTTAGATGCACTATATCGCTTTACGCTGAAAGACTTTGGAATTTGGCACTGTTTTGCTTGTAAAAAATCAGGATGCTTAGCTTGGGTTGCTATTAAGTGTCGTACTTGCGGAAATAAGTGGTGGATAGAACAGTATAATCTATCGGGTATCTGGTGTAAACTTTGTGCATATACAATATTATTAGAAACGTGGCAGCATGAATTACAACAAACCACTGGTCTGCCACTAGCTGCAGCTTCGCAACTGTTTGAAAGCAGTGAGCAAAAAGCCTTAGCATATTTATGCTGGGACACAAAGCATGTTATAAAGCGCATAGGTATCATAAGAGGTATTAAGATAATAGCTGCCCGTTGTCGAAAAATCACACCTCTGATGGTTATACTACCTGATGGACCCTTTCAAGGAAATCCACAGAAATATTTAGACCTTTGTGTCAGGAAATATAATCACAGTATCCACAACAATATCTAAATTTTGTGTGGAGGCGCATGTTCAGAGATTTAGAAGAAAATGATGATTTCCTTGTGGTTTTGGATTTTGAAGACAATTCTAATAACACAAGGGCATCCTAGTATCCCTATTGGGCCCAGAGAAAACATTGGGGTAACGTTTGCCAACCAAACAGGTCAAATGGACTTCTGTCTAAGTTTAGCCTCAGCGTCAGACCCCTTTCAAACGTGTTTAATTGGCATTCCTTACCTTGATACAAATGATTTTGCAGGGTGGGTTAGTTCTAATCATAACAAAACCAAAGTGGAACTAGCCTGCAATGTAACAAAAGAATGCACAAACGGCACCAAAGGTATGACATCTCTTTTGTTGGTAGCTAATCTGAACAGGACCATGACAGATAGCCCTAGTGAGTTACAGTTATTTGGAGCTGTGTATGGGAATGACTCTTGTTTTAGGCTCAATATGAATAAGGAAAAGACCTTTCTCCAATGGCAGCGAACGATTGGGAATGTATCCACCACAAACATAACAGCACAGAACCCTCAATACGATAATATAACCTGGTGCCAAGGTGATGTCAAAAAGGTGTCAGTGAATGTGACGAAGCCAAAATACCTACCACCTGGTTATTTCTTGATTTGTGGTAATAGAACATGGTCTGGCATTCCTAAATACCCTATTGGTGGACCATGTTACTTGGGAAAATTGACCATGTTTACACCCACAAAGAACGGCTTGTTGGGCAAGGGATCAAATGAATAGAACCTCAAAAGTTTTGGGAGAATTGGCTCATGACTTTGATGAAATAAGACATGCTGTTTTACAGAACAGAGCAGCTACAGATTTTCTATTGCTGGCTCAGGGGCATGGGTGTGAAGAATTTGAAGGCATGTGTTGTATGAATCTTTCTGATCACTCTCAGTCCATTTACCAAAAACTAAAAGAAATGCAAGTTCATTTAGATGACTTTAAAGTCCAAAACGATCCTATTAGGGAATGGTTAGCAAAGTTAGGCTTAGGACCATGGCTCGCTGAGATCACTAAGCAAACTATTTCACTCTTGCTGATATTGTTAGCTGCTTTATGCGTTGTTCCTTGTGTTTTTAAATGTATACAGAACATGCTAACGAAGGCAATGAATGATGTATTTTTGACATCCCGCCGTCTACAACATCTCAGTGGCCCGGCGATGATGGCTCCGGTCTGGCCACGTGTCCCTGTCCCGCAGAGGGCAGGAGCTTTCCCCAGCCATCGGCTGCCACCTGCTGCCAGCAGCAAGGCTGGTCCCCATCCCTGTCCCTGTCCCTGTCTCCATCCCTGCAGCAGCATCCCAGGGATCCCCCTGCCCAGCAGCTTCACCCCAACTGCCTCTCGGGGCACCCACCCCGCCACCACCACGTCTCACTGGTGGCCCCAAAACACCCCCATCCCCTGCACGGGCTGTCCCCGAGGCCCATCCATGTCCCAGTTTGTGGTCAGGACACCGTGGCTGGGAGGGGACAGGGCTGGCGGTGATGCCGTACCGGTCCTGGATCCATCCCACCGTGTTTCCCGGCAGTGCCGTACCCTGGCACAAAGGCCCCCTCCAGGCCGTACCAGGCAGACACGGCTCTGGCCCTGCACAAAACCCCTTTCAACCGCCTGGGAAAGCCCCTGGCACTCGACCCTGGCTCTCACCACCCCCTTCCATGGGCCAACGGGGCAAAAGGGGCAAAAGATCCCCCAAACTCAGTGCATGTGTGGATGGTGACATGGTCGCGCACACAGCTATGGTGGGATAAGTCCTCTCTGGATCTGGGATGGGGACAGGCATCCTGAATCCTGTCCAGGCTCCAGGGGTACCAGTCAGTGCTTCCACAGATCCAGTGGGATGGGAAAGACTTTGAAGGCTTCAGCCACTTAATTAACACCTGGCCTTAATAGCCTGGAGTGATGGGCTATGGAGGCTGGTGCTGAGCTGCTCATGCCAGGGCTCATCCTAGAGGATGTGACATGGGGAGGATATGTACATGTGTGTGCCCATGTGTGGGTGTGTGTGCCCATGGGTACATGTGTGTGCCCACGTGTTTGTGTGTGTGTCCATGTGTACACGTGTGTGCCCATGTGTGTGTGTGCCTGCATGTGCACAGTGAGATTGTCAGTGTAGAGTTGTGATGGCCGATAAAGATACAAGGAGTCAGTTATGTGCAGGAAAGATGTCTTCTTCCTCCTCTTTATTTTCTCATCTGCTTTTTTATACCCCTTGCTAGCAGCAAGCAGTATCCTTATTTTAGGTAAGCAAGCAACAGCATTTTCATTGGCTGGGATCTATGGGCGATACATTTGGCAAAGCTCAAGGCCTTATTGCAGTTCCCACATCCTGGGCCTACCAACTTTACAACCTGCCTTTGTTTTCTCCGTTAGGACTGCGTACTGACTTCCTTATCATCAAGGATACACTCGAAACTTTTCCCAGTTGATATCTCCATCCTGGGAGCTAATAGACCCGCTATTAACCCCATCAATTCCCCCCCTTCTGTAATTGTGCAAGAAATATTCCCTGTGTTGTCTTTTGCAGGGCCCTTTGCAAACACGACACAATATACGGTAACATCACTAGCACAACCACAACTATTATCAAAACTATGACCCCCATCTTGAGTAAGGACAGTAACCAACCCAAAATGCCAGTCGTTTACATTCGTGATGCAGCTCTGAGCAGAAGCATTACAAGCCTTTGTTGCTACATCAGGTAATTGTATAACATTAGAAACAAGTTTCACTACATCAGAGTTATTTACATGTGCCCCAACAAGGCATGTGTGAAAAGGTAGCTCTGGTTTCGCCAAGGAGGCACAGAAGGTAGTCTGGTTCAGTGCTTTCATCAGGGTCACCCAGACATTGTGGTTGTTCCACGGGCTGAGTCGTTTGAGCTGTTCCTCGTAGGAGTCATCACTGCCGGTTCCCCTGAGGCAAAAAAGGACACATGCACTGAGTAGGAACCCACCGCGGTCCATCATCTGCAGAGACACAAGCATAACCCTTTCCCCCGGTTATCAGTTGATGAGGGCCGGACCACTGTCCAGACATCAGGTCCCGTACCTGAACGGGAGCAGGAGCGGTCACGGGTTGACATGACACTAATGAGGAAAAATGCAAAAAGAGAGCAGGAAAATGAGAATCCAGGGGAAAACTCAAAAACTTTAAAACATAAACAGCTTTGTCTAAACGGGCTTGAGGGGGCTCGCCATGCATTCCCCCTTTCTGTTTCTGAAGCAGATGCTTCAGAGAGCCATGCATACGTTCTACAATAGCTTCCCCCATAGGAGAGTGAGGGATGCCAGTAACATGAGACACTCCCCAGTCATTCAAAAAGGTTTGAAATTTCTGAGAGCTATAGGCAGGGCCATTGTCAGTCTTCAGTTGCAATGGGACACCAAGGGTAGCAAAAGCTTGTTGAAAATGACAAATCCCATCAAGAACATGCTCACCTGCATGAGCAGTAGCACAAACAGCATGAGAATATGTATCAACAGAAACATGCACAAATTTGAGACGTCCAAATTCTGGGACATGAGTAACATCACTTTGCCATACCTGTAAAGCTTGCAATCCTCTAGGATTGGTTCCATAATAGACAGGGACATTCTGACCCTGGCAATCAGGACAGGCAACCACAACAGAACGAGCAAGGGATTGTGTAGTGCCAAACTGTCGCTTAAGAGCAGTATTGCCTTGGTGAAAAAATTGATGTGAGAGAAGAGCCTGTTGTCGCTTGTCTGGAACAGGCCCGATCTGTGCAGGTGCTAAGAGAGAGCCTGTTCGAGCATTACCCTCAGTAAAAAATCCAGGCAGTGAGGTGTGACTGCGAATATGAAAAACAAAGTAAGGAGCAGTATGAGACTGTAGAGTTTGCCACAATGTTAACAAAACCTGAAAGAGAAGATGATCATCACAGTCAGAAAGAACTACTTGATCTAAACGCTGTGCAAGTCCCACCACATAAGCTGAATCTGTAACAAGATTAAAAGGCTGAGGAAAAAGTTGAAATGCCAAAGTCATCATCATGGCTGGGCTTCGCGAATGAAGATTTGGGAAGGCTTTATCCACATTTGTTACAGGCACGTTGGTGACTTATGAGGCCAATACGTGACAGACATGTCCGATTGCAAAAGGCACAACAGAAAGAATCCTTAGATGGTGTATTCCACAAGACACGGTTCTTCCTGCATTGCCTTTTCTCCTCGAGAGTGATCCTGCGTGTGTTCTCAAAGACATCTGCAGTGTTACAGATGGTGTGTCTCCAGACCTCCCAATTGGAGGCCAGAGTAGACCAGTTATGGTGATCAATATGGCCAAGGCTGAGATGTTGTTTCAGGGAGTCCTTGAATCTTTTCTTCGGGGCTCCTCTCTTGCGGCAGCCAGTGGCAAGTTCACCATAAAGCAAGATCTTAGGGAGGCGGTGGTTGGTCCTTCATCCTGGAGACGTGCCCTGCCCATCGCAGCTGTGTTCTCATCAACATGGCCTCTATACTTGTGACTGCTGCTTGCTCAAGAACAGATGTATTGGTCACATAATCTGACCAGTGCATGTTTAAGATTGTACGGAGGCAGCGTTGATGGAAGCGTTCTAGGAGACGCAGGTGGTGGCGGTAGATGACCCATGATTCGGAACCGTATAAGAGAGTAGACAGCACTATGGCTCTGTAAACACTGATCTTGGTACTTTTCTTCAAGTGTTTATTATGCCATACTCTTTTGTGGAGTTTTCCAAAAGCACTGTATGCCTTTGCCAACTTGTTGTCTATCTCCCCGTCAGTCTTACCATCCGAGGAGATGAGGCTGCCTAGGTAATTAAACTGCTGGACTGATTTGAGCTCTGATTGGCCAATGGTGATGTGGGGATGATGGAAGACTTCCTGAGGTGCAGGTTGATGGAGAACCTCTGTCTTCTTTAAGCTGACTTCCAGCCCAAAGAGCTCAGCAGCATCTGCAAAGCAGGATGTTAAACGCTGCAGGGCTGCTTCTGTGTGGGCGACAAGGGCAGCATCATCAGCATAAAGCAGCTCCCGGACAAGATGGTTTAGGGTCTTGGTGTGGGCCTTCAGTCGCCTTAGATTGAATAGGCTTCCATCAGTACAGTATCGAATGTAGATACCGTCCTGATCATCGAGGTCTGCTGTGGCCCTTTGGAGCATCATGCTAAAAAAGATTGTGAATAAGGTAGGAGTGAGAACGCAGCCTTGTTTCACACCATTCTTAATTAAAAAGGGCTCAGAAAGTGTGTTGCCATACCTGACTTGGCCGTGCTGATCCTCATGGAGTGAGATGATCATTTTAAGGAACTTGGGGGGACAACCTAAACGTTCCAAAATCTGCCACAGACCTTTTCTGCTCACAGTATCAAAAGCCTTGGTGAGGTCAGCAAAGGTTACATAGAGACCTTTGTTCTGCTCCCTACACTTCTCTTGCAGTTGTCTGAGAATAAATACCATGTCTGTGGTGCTTCTGTTGGCTCCGAAACCACACTGACTTTCAGGTAGGATCCCTTCTGCTATAGTGGGTATTAGTCTGTTCAAGAGTATTCTTGCCAGGATTTTGCCAGCAATGGAGAGCAGAGTAATACCACGGTAGTTTGAGCAGTCAGATTTAATACCTTTCTTCTTATACATAGTAATGATGACTGCATCTCGAAGGTCTGATGGTAGTTCACCGAGTTCCCAACAGCGCACCGCAAACTTGTGAAATTTGGTGTGTAGTGCAAGGCCCCCATGTTTCCAGACTTCGGGTGGAATTCCATCAACCCCCACTGCCTTGCCAATTTTTACCTGCTGTATGGCCTTGAGGGTTTCTCCTAAAGTGGGGGCAGTATCCAATTCATACTTTACTGGTTGTTGTGTGATGGACTGAATTGCTGAGTCTTGGACCACACGGTTGGTACTGAAAAGAGTCTGAAAGTGTTCAGACCATCGATTCAGAATGGAGGTTTTAAATGCCAAAGTAACAGCATGGAGTTCCACAACTTGTGGAGACCTGGACTGTTGAACAAGTTCATGTTGCCATCCTGTGGGTGTATACCATACCACAGCAGCTTTTCCTGTTTTCCCCGAACCATCTGTAAAAAGAGTGAGTCCTTCCACTGCTTCCGTAGATGACAGCAGCTTTTGTCCAACAGGTACTTCACTAAAAAAAAAAAAAAAAAAAAAAAAATTTCAGTAAAGGGTGTGAAGGTAAGTGATAAGCAATTTGTCCCTGAAAATCTGCCATAGCAGCTTGCAATTCATATTTGTGATTCAAACACCACTCAAAATACCATAATTGTACAGGTAAAACAATACAACTAGGATCTCTGCCAATTAATTCAATGCATCGTTTTCGTGCTTTCATGATAATTTCAGCAAGAAGTTCAAACAGGCCAGGTGCTGTTTTCCGAGATCTTGAGGGTAAAAACAACCACTCAAGAATGTGTAGAGGATCGTCCTAGGCCTTGTTCCACTGAACAAGGATCCCACAGGGGAAGTTCTGATCTATGAGAACAAAAAGCTGAACAATTTGAGACAAATCAATGCGAGAAACAAATCGTTCCGTTAACAATGTTTCTACCTGCCAAATGATTTAAACTGCTTCCTGAGTTAAGGATTGTGGTTACAATGGATCTGTGGAATGTTTGAGCAGTGCAAAAAGAGGTTGCAGTTGCGAATTTGTCAACCCCAAATAAGGGCATAACCAATTTAACGAACCTGCTAATTTTTGAATATCAGTTAGGGTATTGATAGGCAATTGTAACTGAATAGGCTGAGGCCTTACTGTTCTTTTAGTAACAAGGAGGCCCAGATATTTCCAAGGTTCTGCAGTTTGTATTTTCTCTGGTGCAATGACAAGGCCAAAAGACTGAAGCGATTCTTTAGCTGCATTTGCAACTGCAGACACTGTTTCTTTTTACTCCGCCGAGAACAGAATATCATCCATAAAATGGAAACAGTAACATTTCGGGAACTGGATTCTCAAGTGGCGGTCTGAAAAATAAAAACTAGACACGATCCCAGTATGGGGGAACTGGAATAATTTATTGAACACGAGAACACGATTTTAAAGGTATCTGAGGTTGGACATGTTAATGAAGAGGACGAGCTATGTTAATTATGGAATTACACAAGTTTTTACTGCAATTTCTAAATAGTTAATTTTTCTTCTAGTAGGATTACATGGGGGATAGACGGATTACAGGGGTTTAGACATGGTTTGATACAATCATCTCAAAAGTTTTTTCTGATTTCTGCTGGAGCCAGGCTTGATCCATAAGGTAGAACTTTAACAGGTCTTGTGAGAAGGGTCCAACTCCTTCAGATCACGAGGTTTTTGTCAGCCCTTGTTTTCCTTTGCTGAAAGCTGGGTTTGGGCTCCCACATTCTCACAGGAGTTAAAGCCTTTGCAACATATCACTGGCAAATAGCGGGTGAATTTTTCATCCCCTGAGGCAAAACCTTCCACTGATATCGCTTTGCAGGTTCTGCATTATTGACAGAGGGTACTGTAAAGCAAATTTTTCTTTGTCAGCCTCAGCTAGAGGAATTGTGAAAAAACAATCTTTCAGATCAATTCCTATTATCGGCCAGTTGAGGGGTGTCATTGTGGGTGATGGGAGTCCTGTCTGCAGAGTTCCCATCGGTGCCATGACAGCACTGACTTTTCTTAAATCCTGTAAAAATCTCCATTTCCCAGATTTCTTTTGTATAACAAAAACAGGTGTGTTCCAGGGACTGAATGATGGCTCAAGGTGGCCAGCAGCCAATTGCTCTTGGACCAGATCCTGCAGGGCCTGTAACTTTTCTCTGGACAGGGGCCACTGAGGTACCCACACTGGAGTGTCAGTTAACCATGTAAGTGCCAATGTAGGCTGTTTATTGCCCTGCAAAAGCACAGTGGTCCCAGTTAAAAATCCGTGGTAATTTTAACTCCCCATTGAGCCAGACAATCCCTTCCCCACAGAGTTAAAGGGGCAGGAGTGACATATGGTCTTACAGTCGCAGCCTACCCTTCAGGATTACAAATCAGGATGAAATGAACTGCAATGTAACACTGTGTAGTTCCCCCCAACCCCACAACACCTGAATCAGAGGACACCAGAGGCCAAGAGCTTGGCCAATGGAGATGATGCTTATATCAGCACCGGTATCGAGTAATCCAGTCACCTTAACAGCAGAAGGCGAGGCTTTCTCATTACGCAGTTCACAAGTCATCTGTGGACGTTTGTGTGAAATAGTCTGTGACCAAAATACTCGTGGAGGTCCTGTTGATCCAAATCCTCCAGCATGTCTCTCGGTTCTCTGTCCTGGGAACGCAACTCACAAAAGGCACAAGCTGAGCAATCCGAGTTCCTTTTGGAATAGTAACAGGAGGGTGGGGGGTAGAGACCATGACACAGATTTGTCCTGTCTAGTTTGCATCAATTACCCCAACATGTACAATTATCCCAGAAATTGTGCTACTTGAGCACCCGATTAACAAAGCACTCAGTCCACTTCTGATAGGTCCCTTAGCATCTAAGGGAACCTTGACAATATCCGTAGAAGAAATTGTTACTGTTGCAGAGGTGGATACATCCATACTGGCTGCTCCGCTGGTTTTCCCTGTGAGCTGGTAGCAGGGGGGAGCATCGGGGGGGGTGCATACGGGTTGTACTGTGGCAGTGAAGGTACTTGTGTCTGAGCGCGCCTCCTCCTCGCGCTGGCTTTCCCGTTTCCCTGGAGAGGTTGTCCGTTGGCATGAAACTTAGAGAGACATTGTTTAGCAAAGTATCCTAACTTCCCACAACGGTTACAATGAATATCGGGAGGATTAGGTAAGACCTTTGGCTTTTCCCTGTTGCTTTTATCGGGGCAGTTAGCCTTAAGGTGTCCCTATGACAGTTACAGCATCGCGGGGTAGGACGCAAAATTGCAGCAAGGGCAGTCATTTGGTGATCTATAGTACCCACTTTGGAACATGCAGATACCATATCAGCCACAGATGGGTCTCCTGGCAATGCATCTATAATTTTCTGACAATTTTCATTTGCATTATCTTTTGCTAACTGCTTCAGGAGAGCCTGACGCAGGACTTCATCATCCACTTGCTTTTCCAATGAAACTGCAATATGTTCAACAAACTTTAAATAAGGTTCCCTTAGTTCCTGTTTCACTGATGTATATCTAGGACGAGGGGAAACAAGCTCCATAGTTTTAGTCAGAGCTAGCATTCCCACGTGCTGACATTATTGTAACACAGTAGGATCCCACTGGGCCTGCAAATCAGGGCTACTAAAACAATTTTTTCCCAATAAGACTTCCACTCCTACACCCAGTCTGGGGTCCCCTGGAGGGAGTCTCATATTCTTCATAGCTGCTCTTTCTGCCTGTTTTTGCCCATTAGAACTAAACACTTTGTATTGTACAGGTTCAAATAAAACTTGAGCTAGATGGTCAATATCATAAGGAGTGAGCAAATCAGCATTAATTGCACGAATCACACACATAACTTCAGAGGAATTCACACCATATTTTGCCACATACATTTGCAAATCCTGAATAGCTTTCCAAGCAAATATATAATGTTCATCTTGCTTACCAGAGTTAGGAGCTGCCTTAAAAACAGGATAAGCTTCTACTTCTGGCTCTATTACCGGAACAAATGCAATGTCCCTCATAGCTTGTGAGGGGTGCCAGATCTTGTCCAACAACTCGCATTCCCCCCTTCTGGCAGCTTGTACACGCAACATCTCCCAAAACTTTCTAGGATGACACGGCATGACTGTGACAGTGGCGACTGCTGGCAAAGTCCATGGATCGGATAGCATTCGTGTCTTTTGGCTCTGGGACCCCTTATGTACAGGTTGTAAGGCTCGACTATGGACGGAGGCATTTTCAGCTTCCTCCCTGTCTGCATCATCTGCTGGGGGGGCATCCTCATTGTTTTCATCAGTGTCCTCATCCTCCTCTTCCTCCTCCTCTGGCAGAGGAACAGAGGACACTTGCCTTTGCTTAGCTTTAAATTCCTCTACAAGTTCTATAGGTGTCTTATACCGGTAAGGGACTATAGCAGTAGGGGATTTGTATTTACAAGGAGTTTTAACTGGCTTGTGGGGTGCAGGATAGTAAACTTTCAAACCTTTCAGGGTTTTTAGAGCCAGACTCCTGGCAGATTTTTTTGTATGTGTATCCGAACGCCACACTGTTTCTTTTCTATCTGCTAAAGCAAGCAGTTCCTTGTCAGAGGGGGAGCTAGCAGGCCACGATACCACAGCAACTGAAGTTCCCTCCTCCCTTTTGAGTCCTTCTGTATCTGACAGAGGCTCTGTTTCAGGCAACTGAATACCTTCCAAAACTTGTTCATTAAACCAGTCTTTTAAAGTTTAAACTAATATATGCCAGGTGGCAGGCAAACCTTCTACTTCCTTAGCACTCTTAGCACCCTTATAAACCTCTTTCCACAGTTTATCCCCCACATTCTCCCAGGTCTTTACTCTAAATGCAACTGATGTGTTAGCTTCAAAACCTTGCTTTCGACACCATAGCAGCAAACGTTGCAAATCATAATAATGCAACAGTTACACCTTTACGCTTTAGGTAGTGCTTCCAAGTGGACAGCACCAACTTTTCCTCTTTAGACATCTGATTCCCCATTATCACAGTCTTTGTTCTTGGTGTCTCACCTTTTCCAGGTGTCAGTAGTTCTCAGGTCCGGACCAGGCAGTTTCCTCACTGCTCTCAGCTATGCCAAGCTCCGTCACCACCATCCGTTGCCCGATGGTCAGTAATGCAGTATCGCGTCGAGGGTCACCATATGCCAGTGTAGGGTTGTGACGGCCGATAAAGATACAAGGAGTCAGTTATGTGCAGGAAAGATGTCTTCTTCCTCCTCTTTATTTTCTCATCTGCTTTTTTATACCCCTTGCTAGCAGCAAGCAGTATCCTTATTTTAGGTAAGCAAGCAACAGCATTTTCATTGGCTGGGATCTATGGGCGATACATTTGGCAAAGCTCAAGGTCTTATTGCAGTTCCCACATCCTGGGCCTACCAACTTTACAGCCTGCCTTTGTTTTTTCCATTAGGGCTGCGTACTGACTTCCTTATCATCAAGGATACACCCGAAACTTTTCCCAGTTGATATCTCCATCCTGGGAGCTAATAGACCCGCTATTAACCCCATCAGAGATGGTTCTGTGTGTGTGTGTGCTGTGTGTACATGTAAGGGTAACTGAGCATGTGCCATTTTGGGCATATGTGTGCACATGCACATGTGTGTTGGCTTGGCTGTGCCCGTGTGTGCACAGCAGGGTGGCTGTGCCTGTGCATGCTCCACTGCAGGGGAACTGCGTGTGCGCAGCTCTGGGTGTGTCCCATGTGTCCATGCACACATGTTCAGGGAAAGCAGCACATGTGTGTGTCTGTGCACACTGTATGTGTCCCCCACATGTTTGCTAGGCAGGCACATGTGTGTGCCTTGCACACAGAGTGTGTGTCTGTGGACATGGACAGATATGTGTGTGTCTCTGGAGGTGTCTCTGTGCACGTGTGTGCCTGTGGGTGTGCACACGTGTACGAGTGGAGGTGTAGGTGACCCCACACGTGTATACACAGATCGCACATGTACATGTGTGTGGATCTCCCATGGTGCAGCACCCAGCCTTGCACCCACCCCCTCCCACTGGTTGCCCTGGGGGTGAACTTGGCCACTGCTCCATCTCTGCCTTGCCATGTGCCCCAGGGCCCCCCCGGGAGGGCCAGGGGTGGGCAGGGGGATGTGCCACGGTGCCCAGGCTGGGTGCCAGGGCACAGACACCCCTGCCAGGCTCTGTGCTGGCCCAGTGGCTCCCTGGCTGGTGGCCAGTGCCAGGGCATCCAGCGAGACGGGGGCTCCAGGCTCCATAAAAACCCTCAGGAGGGCACATCACACCCAGTCCAGGCATGGAGAGCCAGCGCCCATCCTCCTACAGCCACTGCTTCGGCCCCGCCACCCCCATGCACCATGAGGTACCCCTCATCAGCCCCCCAACCCGGAGCCACTGGGGACTCTGTGGCACCTACCCGGCCGCCTGGCTGGGCTCGGGCAGGATGGATTTCTCACTGACCATGGCGCTCAACTTGGAGTTCCGGGAGATGCGCACCAGCGAGAGGGTGGAGATGATGGAGCTAAACGACCACTTTGCCAACTACATCGAGAAGATGCGGCTACTGGAGCAGCAGAACAAGGTGTTGGTGCTGGAGCTGAACCAGGCGCAGGACCAGGAGCTGTCCCACCTGGGGGACATTTACCAGGAGCAGCTGCGGGAGCTGCGGTGCCACATGGAGCAGTTGGGCACTGCCAAGGCCTGGCTGGAGAGGGACAACCTGGCCCAGGACCTCAGCAGCCTCCAGCAGAAGTAAGGTACTGTCCAACTGGGGCTAGTTCTGGGGACCAGGGTGGCCACCAGGAGCAGGATGGAAAGTGGTCACTGGGATGGGTGTCAGGGTGATTACCAGGAGCAGGGTGGCCACTAGAATGGGGACCAGGGTGTATCCAAAGTGGCAGCAGAGACCAGGATGGCCACGAGGGTGGTGATCAGGGTTGTCCTTGGGACCACGGTGGTGATGGGGATGGTGATGTGGCTGGGAAAATGGTGATGTCATGGGGACCACGGTGGTGGTAAGGCCCAGGGTGACCCCTGGGACCAGGATGGAGACTGAGGGGTACCCAGGGATCAGGGTGGCCATGGAGACAGGAGTAGGGTAGCCCTGGGGACCAGGCACTGATGTGCACCAGACTGGTGATGGGGACCACAGTGACCCCTGGGAACAGTGTGGGATGGTGGAGGGGGTGCAGGATGGGTGCAGGCACTGGTACGGGGTTTGGGTGGGTACTGGGGCTGTGGGGCTGTGTCGGCACAGGGAGATGTGTCCGTGGGCAGAGAGGGACAGGTCACAGTGCCAGAGGGGTCACGGTGCTGGAGGGGTCATGGTGCTGGAGGGGTCATGGTGCCAGAAGCGTAACAGTGCCCCTGCTCTGGCACAGGTTGCAAGATGAGGTGACCCCGTGGCTGGAGGCTGAGAGCAACCTGGCTGCCTACAGGCAGGTGAGGGCAGGGGTCACATCCTGCACTGCAGGGGTTCAGCTCCCATCTTGTCCTCTCCTTGGGATGGGTAGGGATGAGGAGGGAGTGGACAGGAGCAGGCAGTGAGGGACTGGGGCATGTTACAATGGGCAGAGAG